>NC_023758.2:5559579-5622079 GCF_000499845.2 Phaseolus vulgaris | reverse complement strand
AACCTTGGAGGCATTTCTGAGAATTGATTCCAGCCAGTTTTCCAAAACCACGATTTTCGTTTTTCACCCAACACAGCACCAAGTCACAAAATTAAGCCAAAACACCAAAATCATGGAACTTGGCCATGCACCAAACATGCCAAGATCAATTCCTTTTGCTCTCAAACTTTTCCCACATAACATTGGAGGTATTTGTGAGGATTGAGTCCAGCCAGTTTTGCAAAACCATGATTTTCGTTTTTCACCCAACACACCACCAAGTCACAAAATCAAACCAAAACACCAAAATCATGGAACTTGGCTACGTACCAACCATGCCAAGATCAATTCCTTTTGCTCTCAAACTTCTCCCACATCACTTTGGACGCATGTGTGAGGATTGAGTCTAGCAAGTTTTCCAAAACCATGAATTTCGTTTTTCACCCCACACACCACCAAGTCACAAAATCAAGCCAAAACACCACCAAGTCACAAAATCAAGCCAAAATACCAAAATCATGGAACTTCGCTATGCACCAACAATGCCAACATCAGTTCCTTTTGCTCCCAAACTTCTCCCACATCAGTTTGGAGGCATTTGTGAGGATTGATTCCAGCCAGTTTAGCAAAACCATGATTTTCGTTTTTCACACAACACACCACCAACTTACAAAATCAAGCCAAAACACCAAAATCATGGAACTTGGCTTTGCACCAACAATGCCAAGATCAATTTCTTTTGCTCCCAAACTTCTCCCACATCACTTTGGAGGCATTTTTGAGGATGCAGTCCAGCCAGTTTTTCAAAACCATGATTTTCGTTATTCACCCAACACAACACCAAGTCACAAAATCAAGCCAAAACACCAAAATCATGGAACTTGGGTATGCACCAACCATGCCAAGATCAATTCCTTTTGCTCCCAAACTTCTCCCACGTCACTTTGTAGGCATTTGTGAAGATTGAGTCCAGCCAATTTTGCAAATCCATGATTTTCGTTTTTCACACAACACACCACCAACTTACAAAATCAAGCCAAAATACCAAAATCATGGAACTTGGCTTTGCACCAACAATGCCAAGATCAATTTTTTTGCTCCCAAACTTCTCCCACATCACTTTGGAGGCATTTTTGAGGATGCAGTCCAGCCAGTTTTTCAAAACCATGATTTTCGTTATTCACCCAACACAGCACCAAGTCACAAAATCAAGCCAAAACACCCAAATCATGGAACTTGGCTATGCACCAACCATTCCAAGATCAATTCCTTTTGCTCCCAAACTTCTCCCACGTCACTTTGGAGGCATTTGTGAAGATTGAGTCCAGCCACTTTTGCAAAACCATGATTTTCGTTTTTCACCCAACACACCACCAAGTTACAAAATCAAGCTAAAACACCAAAGTCATGGAACTTGGCTTTGCGCCAACCATGCCAAGATCAATTCCTTTTTCTTCCAAACTTCTTCCACATCACTTTGGAGGCATTTGTGAGGATTGCGTCCAGCCAGTTTTGCAAAAGCATGATTTTCGTGTTTCACCCAACACACCACCAAGTCACAAAATTAAGCTAAAACACCAAAATCATGGCACTCTGTTATGCACCAACCATGCCAAGATTAATTCCTTTTTCTCTCAAACTTTTCCCACATCACTTTGGAGGAATTTGTGAGGATTGAGTCCATCCTGTTTTCCAAAACCATAATTTTCGTTTTTCACCCCACACACCAACAAGTCAGAAAATCATGCCAAAACACCAAAATCATGCCAAAACACCAAAATCATGGAACTTTCATTTGCACAAACCATGCCAAGATCAATTCCTTTTGATCCCAAACTTCTTCCACATCACTTTGGAGGCATTTGTGAGGATTGAGTCCAGCCAGTTTTCCAAAACCATGATTTTCGTTATTCACCCAACACAGCACCGAGTCACAAAATCAAGCCAAAACACCAAAATCATGGAACTTGGCTATGCACCAACCATGCCAAGATCAATTCCTTTTGCTCCCAAAAATCTCCCACATCACTTTGGAGGCATTTGTGAGGGTTGAGTCCAGCCAGTTTTGCAAAACCATGATTTTTGTTTTTCACCCAGCACACCACCAAGTCACAAAATCAAGCCAAAACATCAAAATCATGAAACTTGGCTATGCACCAACCATACCAAGATCAATTCCTTTTGCTTCCAAACTTCTCCCACATCACTTTGGAGGCATTTGTTAGGATTGAGTCCAGCCAGTTTTCCAAAACTATGATTTTCGTTTTCAACCCAACACACCACGAAGTCACAAACTCAAGCTAAAACACCAAAATCATGGAACTTGGCTTTGCACCAACCATGCCAAGATCAATTCCTTTTGCTCCCAAACCTCTCCCACTTCACTTTGGAGGCATTTGTGAGGATTGAGTCCAGCCAGTTTTGCAAAACCATGATTTCCGTTTTTCACCCAACAGAGCACCAAGTCACAAAATCAATCCAAAACACCAAAATCATAAAACTTGGCGTTGCACCAACAATGCCAAGATCAATTCCTTTTGCTCCCAAACTTCTCCCACATCACTTTGGAGGCATTTGTGAGGATTGAGTCCAACCAGTTTTCCAAAACCATGATTTTCATTCTTCACCCAACACACCACCAAGTCACAAAATCAAGCCAAAACACCAAAATCATGGAACTTGGCTTTGCACCAACCATGCCAAGATCAATTCCTTTTGCTCTCAAACTTTTCCCACATCACTTTGGAGGCATTTGTGAGGATTGAGTCCATCTAGTTTTCCAAAACCATTATTTTCATTTTTCACCTAACACACCAACAAGTCAGAAAATCTAGCCAAAACACCAAAATCATGGAACTTTCATTTGCACCAACTGATGGAAGAGGGCCAAGCACATGCCCACAAGCAAGCCCACCAAAGGGTAGATTTGGGCCAACCATAGAGTTATGGCCAAGAGGATCCAAGAAGACGTTCCTTTACATGTTGAAATGCCATAAACTCTAGTGTAGAGTAGGCTTTAATTTCTTGTCAAAATTAGCATAGGAACTTTATTTGTAAACTCGACACACCCCTCCCCATGTGCTCATTTGTGCACCCATGTGCCATGTGCACCCATGTGCTTCACATTTACATTTCATTTGGCTAGCATTAGGGTTGCATTATGGTCATCCTTAGCCTATAAAAGGAGGAGCCTACACCTTGTATTTTCAAGTTTATTGTGAGTAAAGTTATGCTGCCATTTTGTGCCAAGCTTTGCTTCTCCCTAGAACTCTAGGCTCTAAACTTCACATCCTTCACCTTTCCTTGGGCTGGCCGAACCTCCCAATATTCATACACATCATGCACCTTCAAGATCAACATCACTCTTAGGAGGATCTTGCACACACACATCCACGGCTTCCGCACCATCTCTTACATGATTCAAGAAGAACTTCATGAAATGCCATCACCAACCATGCCAAGATGAATTCCTTTTGCTCCCAAACTTCTCCCACATCACTTTGGAGGCATTTGTGAGGATTGAGACCAGCCAGTTTTCCAAAACCATGATTTTCGTTATTCACCCAACACAGCACCAAGTCACAAAATCAACCCAAAACACCAAAATCATGGAACTTGGCTATGCACCAACCATGCCAAGATCAATTCCTTTTGCTCCAAAAAATCTCCCACATCACTTTGGAGGCATTTGTGAGGATTTAGTCCAGCCAGTTTTGCAAAACCATGATTTTCGTTTTTCACCCAGCACACCACCAAGTCACAAAATCAAGCCAAAACACCAAAATCATGAAACTTGGCTATGCACCAACCATGCCAAGATGAATTCCTTTTGCTCCCAAACTTCTCCCACATCACTTTGGAGGCATTTGTGAGAATTGAGTCCAGCCAGTTTTCCAAAACCATGATTTTCGTTATTCACCCAACACAGCACCAAGTCACAAAATCAAGCCAAAACACCAAAATCATGGAACTTGGCTTTGCACCAACCATGCCAAGATCAATTCCTTTTGCTCTTAAACTTTTCCCACATCACTTTGGAGGAATTTGTGAGGATTGAGTCCATCCAGTTTCCCAAAACCATGATTTTCGTTTTTCACCCAACACACCAACAAGTCAGAAAATCAAGCCAAAACACCAAAAACATGGAACTTTCATTTGCACCAACCATGCCAAAATGAATTCCTTTTGCTCCCAAACTTCTCCCACATCACATTGGAGGCATTTGTGAGAATTGAGTCCAACCAGTTTTCCAAAACCATGATTTTCGTTATTCACCCAACACAACACCAAGTCACAAAATCAAGCCAAAACACCAAAATCATGGAACTTGGCTATGTATCAACCATGCCAAGATCAATTCCTTTTTCTCCCAAAAATCTCCCACATCACTTTGGAGGCATTTGTGAGGACTGAGTCCAGCCAGTTATGCAAAACCATGATTTTCCATTTTCACCCAGCCCACCACCAAGTCAACAAATCAAGCCAAAACACCAAAATCATGGAACTTGGCTATGCACCAACCATGCCAAGATCAATTCCTTTTGCTCCCAAACTTCTCTCACATAACCTTGGAGGCATTTGTGAGAATTGATTCCAGCCAGTTTTCCAAAACCACGATTTTCGTTTTTCACCCAACACAGCACCAAGTCACAAAATTAAGCCAAAACACCAAAATCATGGAACTTGGCCATGCACCAAACATGCCAAGATCAATTCCTTTTGCTCTCAAAATTTTCCCACATAACATTGGAAGTATTTGTGAGGATTGAGTCCAGCCAGTTTTGCAAAACCATGATTTTCGTTTTTCACCCCACACACCACCAAGTCACAAAATCATGCCAAAACACCAAAATCATGGAACTTGGCTATGCACCAACCATGCCAAGATCAATTCCTTTTGCTCTCAAACTTCTCCCACATCACTTTAGACGCATGTGTGAGGATTGAGTCTAGCATGTTTTCCAAAACCATGAATTTCGTTTTTCACCCCACACACCACCAAGTCACAAAATCATGCCAAAACACCACCAAGTCACAAAATCAAGCCAAAATACCAAAATCATGGAACTTCGCTATGCACCAAAAATGCCAACATCAATTCCTTTTGCTCCCAAACCTTTCCCACATCACTTTGGAGGCATTTGTGAGGATTGATTCCAGCCCGTTTAGCAAAACCATGTTTTTCGTTTTTCACCCCACACACCACTAAGTCACTAAATCAAAGCCAAAACACCAAAATCATGGAACTTGGGTATGCACCAAGCATGCCAAGATCAATTCCTTTTGCTCCCAAACTTCTCCCACGTCACTTTGTAGGCATTTGTGAAGACTGAGTCCAGCCAATTTTGCAAAACCATGATTTTCGTTTTTCACACAACACACCACCAACTTACAAAATCAAGCCAAAACGCCAAAATCATGGAACTTGGCTTTGCACCAAGAATGCCAAGATCAATTTCTTTTGCTCCCAAACTTCTCCCACATCACTTTGGAGGCATTTTTGAGGATGCAGTCCAGCCAGTTTTTCAAAACCATGATTTTCGTTATTCACCCAACACAGCACCAAGTCACAAAATCAAGCCAAAACACCAAAATCATGGAACTTGGCTATGCACCAACCATTCCAAGATCAATTCCTTTTGCTCCCAAACTTCTCCCACGTCACTTTGGAGGCATTTGTGAAGATTGAGTCCAGCCACTTTTGCAAAACCATGATTTTCGTTTTTCACCCAACACACCACCAAGTTACAAAATCAAGCTAAAACACCAAAGTCATGGAACTTGGCTTTGCGCCAACCATGCCAAGATCAATTCCTTTTTCTTCCAAACTTCTTCCACATCACTTTGGAGGCATTTGTGAGGATTGAGTCCAGCCAGTTTTGCAAATCCCTGATTTTCGTTTTTCACCCTACACCACCAAGTCACAAAATAAAGCCAAAACACCAAAATCATGGAACTTGGCTACGCACCAAGCATGCCACAAGCAACTCCTTTTGCTCCCAAACTTCTCCCACATCACATTGGAGACATTTGTGAGGATTGCGTCCAGCCAGTTTTGCAAAAGCATGATTTTTTTGTTTCACCCAACACACCACCAAGTCACAAAATTAAGCTAAAACACCAAAATCAAGGAACTCTGTTATGCACCAACCATGCCAAGATTACTTCCTTTTGCTCTAAACTTTTCCCCACAGCACTTTGGAGGAATTTGTGAGGATTGAGTCCATCCTGTTTTCCAAAACCATAATTTTCGTTTTTCACCCAACACACCAACAAGTCAGAAAATCATGCCAAAACACCAAAATCATGGAACTTTCATTTGCACCAACCATGCCAAGATCAATTCCTTTTGATCCCGAACTTCTCCCACATCACTTTGGAGGCATTTGTGAGGATTGAGTTCAGCCAGTTTTCCAAAACCATGATTTTCGTTATTCACCCAACACAGCACCAAGTCACAAAATCAAGCCAAAACACCAAAATCATGGAACTTGGCTATGCACCAACCATGCCAAGATCAATTCCTTTTGCTCCCAAAAATCTCCCACATCACTTTGGAGGCTTTTGTGAGCGTTGAGTCCAGCCAGTTTTGCAAAACCATGATTTTTGTTTTTCACCCAGCACACCACCAAGTCACAAAATCAAGCCAAAACACCAAAATCATGAAACTTGGCTATGCACCAACCATGCCAAGATGAATTCCTTTTGCTCCAAACTTCTCCCACTTCACTTTGGAGGCATTTGTGAGGAATGAGTCCAGCCAGTTTTGCAAAACCATGATTTCCGTTTTTCACCCAACACAGCACCAAGTCACAAAATCAATCCAAAACACTAAAATCATAAAACTTGCGTTGCACCAACAATGCCAAGATCAATTCCTTTTGCTCCCAAACTTCTCCCACATCACTTTGGAGGCATTTGTGAGGATTGAGTCCAACCAGTTTTCCAAAACCATGATTTTCATTCTTCACCCAACACACCACCAAGTCACAAAATCAAGCCAAAACACCAAAATCATGGAACTTGGCTTTGCACCAACCATGCCAAGATCAATTCCTTTTGCTCTCAAACTTTTCCCACATCACTTTGGAGGCATTTGTGAGGATTGAGTCCATCTAGTTTTCCAAAACCATTATTTTCATTTTTCAACCAACACACCAACAAGTCAGAAAATCAAGCCAAAACACCAAAATCATGGAACTTTCATTTGCACCAACTGATGGAAGAGGCCGAAGCACATGCCCACATGCAAGCTCACTAAAGGGTAGATTTGGGCATACCATAGAGTTATGGCCAAGAGGATCCAAGAAGACGTTCCTTTACATGTTGAAATGCCATAAACTCTAGTGTAGAGTAGACTTTAATTTCTTGTCAAAATTAGCATAGGAACTTTATTTGTAAACTCGACACACCCCTCCCCATGTGCTCATTTGTGCACCCATGTGCCATGTGCACCCATGTGCTTCACATTTACATTTCATTTGGCTAGCATTAGGGTTGCATTATGGTCCTCTTTAGCCTATAAAAGGAGGAGCCTACACCTTGTATTTTCAAGTTTATTGTGAGTAAAGTTATGCTGCCATTTTGTGCCAAGCTTTGCTTCTCCCTAGAACTCTAGGCTCTAAACTTCACATCCTTCACCTTTCCTTGGGCTGGCCGAACCTCCCAATATTCATACTCATCATGCACCTTCAAGATCAACATCACTCTTAGGAGGATCTTGCACACACACATCCACGGCTTCCGCACCATCTCTTACATGATTCAAGAAGAACTTCATGAAATGCCATCACCAACCATGCCAAGATGAATTCCTTTTGCTCCCAAACTTCTCCCACATCACTTTGGAGGCATTTGTGAGGATTGAGTCCAGCCAGTTTTCCAAACCCATGATTTTCGTTATTCACCCAACACAGCACCAAGTCACAAAATCAAGCCAAAACACCAAAATCATGGAACTTGGCTATGCACCAACCATGCCAATATCAATTCCTTTTGTTCCAAAAAATCTCCCACATCACTTTGGAGGCATTTGTGAGGATTGAGTCCAGCCAGTTTTGCAAAACCATGATTTTCGTTTTTCACCCAGCACACCACCAAGTCACAAAATCAAGCCAAAACACCAAAATCATGAAACTTGGCTATGCACCAACCATGCCAAGATGAATTCCTTTTGCTCCCAAACTTCTCCCACATCACTTTGGAGGCATTTGTGAGAATTGAGTCCAGCCAGTTTTCCAAAACCATGATTTTCGTTATTCACTCAACACAGCACCAAGTCACAAAATCAAGCCAAAACACCAAAATCATGGAACTTGGCTTTGCACCAACCATGCCAAGATCAATTCCTTTTGCTCTCAAACTTTTCCCACATCACTTTGGAGGCATATGTGAGGATTGAGTCCATCCAGTTTCCCAAAACCATGATTTTCGTTTTTCACCCAACACACCAACAACTCGGAAAATCAAGCCAAAACACCAAAAACATGGAACTTTCATTTGCACCAACCATGCCAAGATGAATTCTTTTTGCTCCTAAACTTCTCCCACATCACATTGGAGGCATTTGTAAGAATTGAGTCCAGCCAGTTTTCCAAAACCATGATTTTCGTTTTTCACCCAACACACCAACAACTCGGAAAATCAAGCCAAAACACCAAAAACATGGAACTTTCATTTGCACCAACCATGCCAAGATGAATTCCTTTTGCTCCTAAACTTCTCCCACATCACATTGGAGGTATTTGTGAGGACTGAGTCCAGCCAGTTATGGAAAACCATGATTTTCCATTTTCACCCAGCCCACCACCAAGTCAACAAATCAAGCCAAAACACCAAAATCATGGAACTTGGCTATGCACCAACCATGCCAAGATCAATTCCTTTTGCTCCCAAACTTCTCTCACATAACCTTGGAGGCATTTATGAGAATTGATTCCAGCCAGTTTTCCAAAACCACAATTTTCGTTTTTCACCCAACACAGCACCAAGTCACAAAATTAAGCCAAAACACCAAAATCATGGAACTTGGCCATCCACCAAACATGCCGAGATCAATTCCTTTTGCTCTCAAACTTTTCCCACATAACATTGGAGGTATTTGTGAGGATTGAGTCCAGCCAGTTTTGCAAAACAATGATTTTCGTTTTTCACCCCACACACCACCAAGTCACAAAATCATGCCAAAACACCAAAATCATGGAACTTGGCTATGCACCAACCATGCCAAGATCAATTCCTTTTTCTCCCAAAAATCTCCCACATCACTTTGGAGGTATTTGTGAGGACTGAGTCCAGCCAGTTATGCAAAACCATGATTTTCCATTTTCACCCAGCCCACCACCAAGTCAACAAATCAAGCCAAAACACCAAAATCATGGAACTTGGCTATGCACCAACCATGCCAAGATGAATTCCTTTTGCTCCTAAACTTCTCCCACATCACATTGGAGGCATTTGTAAGAATTGAGTCCAGCCAGTTTTCCAAAACCATGATTTTCGTTATTCACCCAACACAACACCAAGTCACAAAATCAAGCCAAAACACCAAAATCATGGAACTTGGCTATGCACCAACCATGCCAAGATCAATTCCTTTTTCTCCCAAAAATCTCCCACATCACTTTGGAGGTATTTGTGAGGACTGAGTCCAGCCAGTTATGCAAAACCATGATTTTCCATTTTCACCCAGCCCACCACCAAGTCAACAAATCAAGCCAAAACACCAAAATCATGGAACTTGGCTATGCACCAACCATGCCAAGATCAATTCCTTTTGCTCCCAAACTTCTCTCACATAACCTTGGAGGCATTTATGAGAATTGATTCCAGCCAGTTTTCCAAAACCACAATTTTCGTTTTTCACCCAACACAGCACCAAGTCACAAAATTAAGCCAAAACACCAAAATCATGGAACTTGGCCATCCACCAAACATGCCGAGATCAATTCCTTTTGCTCTCAAACTTTTCCCACATAACATTGGAGGTATTTGTGAGGATTGAGTCCAGCCAGTTTTGCAAAACAATGATTTTCGTTTTTCACCCCACACACCACCAAGTCACAAAATCATGCCAAAACACCAAAATCATGGAACTTGTCTATGCACCAACCATGCCAAGATCAATTCCTTTTGCTCTCAAACTTCTCCCACATCACTTTGGACGCATGTGTGAGGATTGAGTCTAGCATGTTTTCCAAAACCATGAATTTCGTTTTTAACGCCACACACCACCAAATCACAAAATCATGCCAAAACACCACCAAATCACAAAATCAAGCCAAAATACCAAAATCATGGAACTTCGCTATGCACCAACAATGCCAACATCAGTTCCTTTTGCTCCCAAACTTCTCCCACATCACTTTGGAGGCATTTGTGAGGATTGATTCCAGCCCGTTTAGCAAAACCATGTTTTTCGTTTTTCACCCCACACACCACTAAGTCACTAAATCAAGCCAAAACACCAAAATCATGGAACTTGGGTATGCACCAAGCATGCCAAGATCAATTCCTTTTGCTCCCAAACTTCTCCCACGTCACTTTGTAGGCATTTGTGAAGATTGAGTCCAGCCAATTTTGCAAAACCATGATTTTCGTTTTTCACACAACACACCACCAACTTACAAAATCAACCCAAAACACCAAAATCATGGAACTTGGCTTTGCACCAACAATGCCAAGATCAATTTCTTTTGCTCCCAAACTTCTCCCACATCACTTTGGAGGCATTTTTGAGGATGCAGTCCAGCCAGTTTTTCAAAACCATGATTTTCGTTATTCACCCAACACAGCACCAAGTCACAAAATCAAGCCAAAACACCAAAATCATGGAACTTGGCAATGCACCAACCATTCTAAGATCAATTCCTTTTGCTCCCAAACTTCTCCCACGTCACTTTGGAGGCATTTGTGAAGATTGAGTCCAGCCACTTTTGCAAAACCATGATTTTCGTTTTTCACCCAACACACCACCAAGTTACAAAATCAAGCTAAAACACCAAAGTCATGGAACTTGGCTTTGCGCCAACCATGCCAAGATCAATTCCTTTTTCTTCCAAACTTCTTCCACATCACTTTGGAGGCATTTGTGAGGATTTAGTCCAGCCAGTTTTGCAAATCCCAGATTTTCGTTTTTCACCCTACACACCACCAAGTCACAAAATAAAGCCAAAACACCAAAATCATGGAACTTGGCTACGCACCAAGCATGCCACAAGCAACTCCTTTTGCTCCCAAACTTCTCCCACATCACATTGGAGACATTTGTGAGGATTGCGTCCAGCCAGTTTTGCAAAAGCATGATTTTCGTGTTTCACCCAACACACCACCAAGTCACAAAATTAAGCTAAAACACCAAAATCATGGAACTCTGTTATGCACCAACCATGCCAAGATCAATTCCTTTTTCTCCGAAAAATCTCCCACATCACTTTGGAGGCATTTGTGAGGACTGAGTCCAGCCAGTTATGCAAAACCATGATTTTCCATTTTCACCCAGCCCACCACCAAGTCAACAAATCAAGCCAAAACACCAAAATCATGGAACTTGGCTATGCACCAACCATGCCAAGATCAATTCCTTTTGCTCCCAAACTTCTCTCACATAACCTTGGAGGCATTTATGAGAATTGATTCCAGCCAGTTTTCCAAAACCACAATTTTCGTTTTTCACCCAACACAGCACCAAGTCACAAAATTAAGCCAAAACACCAAAATCATGGAACTTGGCCATCCACCAAACATGCCGAGATCAATTCCTTTTGCTCTCAAACTTTTCCCACATAACATTGGAGGTATTTGTGAGGATTGAGTCCAGCCAGTTTTGCAAAACAATGATTTTCGTTTTTCACCCCACACACCACCAAGTCACAAAATCATGCCAAAACACCAAAATCATGGAACTTGTCTATGCACCAACCATGCCAAGATCAATTCCTTTTGCTCTCAAACTTCTCCCACATCACTTTGGACGCATGTGTGAGGATTGAGTCTAGCATGTTTTCCAAAACCATGAATTTCGTTTTTAACCCCACACACCACCAAATCACAAAATCATGCCAAAACACCACCAAATCACAAAATCAAGCCAAAATACCAAAATCATGGAACTTCGCTATGCACCAACAATGCCAACATCAGTTCCTTTTGCTCCCAAACTTCTCCCACATCACTTTGGAGGCATTTGTGAGGATTGATTCCAGCCCGTTTAGCAAAACCATGTTTTTCGTTTTTCACCCCACACACCACTAAGTCACTAAATCAAGCCAAAACACCAAAATCATGGAACTTGGGTATGCACCAAGCATGCCAAGATCAATTCCTTTTGCTCCCAAACTTCTCCCACGTCACTTTGTAGGCATTTGTGAAGATTGAGTTCAGCCAATTTTGCAAAACCATGATTTTCGTTTTTCACACAACACACCACCAACTTACAAAATCAACCCAAAACACCAAAATCATGGAACTTGGCTTTGCACCAACAATGCCAAGATCAATTTCTTTTGCTCCCAAACTTCTCCCACATCACTTTGGAGGCATTTTTGAGGATGCAGTCCAGCCAGTTTTTCAAAACCATGATTTTCGTTATTCACCCAACACAGCACCAAGTCACAAAATCAAGCCAAAACACCAAAATCATGGAACTTGGCAATGCACCAACCATTCTAAGATCAATTCCTTTTGCTCCCAAACTTCTCCCACGTCACTTTGGAGGCATTTGTGAAGATTGAGTCCAGCCACTTTTGCAAAACCATGATTTTCGTTTTTCACCCAACACACCACCAAGTTACAAAATCAAGCTAAAACACCAAAGTCATGGAACTTGGCTTTGCGCCAACCATGCCAAGATCAATTCCTTTTTCTTCCAAACTTCTTCCACATCACTTTGGAGGCATTTGTGAGGATTTAGTCCAGCCAGTTTTGCAAATCCCAGATTTTCGTTTTTCACCCTACACACCACCAAGTCACAAAATAAAGCCAAAACACCAAAATCATGGAACTTGGCTACGCACGAAGCATGCCACAAGCAACTCCTTTTGCTCCCAAACTTCTCCCACATCACATTGGAGACATTTGTGAGGATTGTGTCCAGCCAGTTTTGCAAAAGCATGATTTTCGTGTTTCACCCAACACACCACCAAGTCACAAAATTAAGCTAAAACACCAAAATCATGGAACTCTGTTATGCACCAACCATGCCAAGATTACTTCCTTTTGCTCTCAAACTTTTCCCACATCACTTTGGAGGAATTTGTGAGGATTGAGTCCATCCTGTTTTCCAAAACCATAATTTTCGTTTTTCACCCAACACACCACCAAGTCACAAAATCATGCCAAAACACCAAAATCATGGAACTTTCATTTGCACCAAACATGCCAAGATCAATTCCTTTTGATCCCGAACTTCTCCCACATCACTTTGGAGGCATTTGTGAGGATTGAGTCCAGCCAGTTTTCCAAAACCATGATTTTCGTTATTCACCCAACACAGCTCCAAGTCACAAAATCAAGCCAAAACACCAAAATCATGGAACTTGGCTATGCACCAACCATGCCAAGATCAATTCCTTTTGCTCCGAAAAATCTCCCACATCACTTTGGAGGCATTTGTGAGGACTGAGTCCAGCCAGTTATGCAAAACCATGATTTTCCATTTTCACCCAGCCCACCACCAAGTCAACAAATCAAGCCAAAACACCAAAATCATGGAACTTGGCTATGCACCAACCATGCCAAGATCAATTCCTTTTGCTCCCAAACTTCTCTCACATAACCTTGGAGGCATTTATGAGAATTGATTCCAGCCAGTTTTCCAAAACCACAATTTTCGTTTTTCACCCAACACAGCACCAAGTCACATAATTAAGCCAAAACACCAAAATCATGGAACTTGGCCATCCACCAAACATGCCGAGATCAATTCCTTTTGCTCTCAAACTTTTCCCACATAACATTGGAGGTATTTGTGAGGATTGAGTCCAGCCAGTTTTGCAAAACAATGATTTTCGTTTTTCACCCCACACACCACCAAGTCACAAAATCATGCCAAAACACCAAAATCATGGAACTTGTCTATGCACCAACCATGCCAAGATCAATTCCTTTTGCTCTCAAACTTCTCCCACATCACTTTGGACGCATGTGTGAGGATTGAGTCTAGCATGTTTTCCAAAACCATGAATTTCGTTTTTAACCCCACACACCACCAAATCACAAAATCATGCCAAAACACCACCAAATCACAAAATCAAGCCAAAATACCAAAATCATGGAACTTCGCTATGCACCAACAATGCCAACATCAGTTCCTTTTGCTCCCAAACTTATCCCACATCACTTTGGAGGCATTTGTGAGGATTGATTCCAGCCCGTTTAGCAAAACCATGTTTTTCGTTTTTCACCCCACACACCACTAAGTCACTAAATCAAGCCAAAACACCAAAATCATGGAACTTGGGTATGCACCAAGCATGCCAAGATCAATTCCTTTTGCTCCCAAACTTCTCCCACGTCACTTTGTAGGCATTTGTGAAGATTGAGTCCAGCCAATTTTGCAAAACCATGATTTTCGTTTTTCACACAACACACCACCAACTTACAAAATCAACCCAAAACACCAAAATCATGGAACTTGGCTTTGCACCAACAATGCCAAGATCAATTTCTTTTGCTCCCAAACTTCTCCCACATCACTTTGGAGGCATTTTTGAGGATGCAGTCCAGCCAGTTTTTCAAAACCATGATTTTCGTTATTCACCCAACACAGCACCAAGTCACAAAATCAAGCCAAAACACCAAAATCATGGAACTTGGCAATGCACCAACCATTCTAAGATCAATTCCTTTTGCTCCCAAACTTCTCCCACGTCACTTTGGAGGCATTTGTGAAGATTGAGTCCAGCCACTTTTGCAAAACCATGATTTTCGTTTTTCACCCAACACACCACCAAGTTACAAAATCAAGCTAAAACACCAAAGTCATGGAACTTGGCTTTGCGCCAACCATTGCGTCCAGCCAGTTTTGCAAAAGCATGATTTTCGTGTTTCACCCAACACACCACCAAGTCACAAAATTAAGCTAAAACACCAAAATCATGGCACTCTGTTATGCACCAACCATGCCAAGATTAATTCCTTTTTCTCTCAAACTTTTCCCACATCACTTTGGAGGAATTTGTGAGGATTGAGTCCATCCTGTTTTCCAAAACCATAATTTTCGTTTTTCACCCCACACACCAACAAGTCAGAAAATCATGCCAAAACACCAAAATCATGCCAAAACACCAAAATCATGGAACCTTCATTTGCACAAACCATGCCAAGATCAATTCCTTTTGATCCCAAACTTCTTCCACATCACTTTGGAGGCATTTGTGAGGATTGAGTCCAGCCAGTTTTCCAAAACCATGATTTTCGTTATTCACCCAACACAGCACCGAGTCACAAAATCAAGCCAAAACACCAAAATCATGGAACTTGGCTATGCACCAACCATGCCAAGATCAATTCCTTTTGCTCCCAAAAATCTCCCACATCACTTTGGAGGCATTTGTGAGGGTTGAGTCCAGCCAGTTTTGGAAAACCATGATTTTTGTTTTTCACCCAGCACACCACCAAGTCACAAAATCAAGCCAAAACATCAAAATCATGAAACTTGGCTATGCACCAACCATACCAAGATCAATTCCTTTTGCTTCCAAACTTCTCCCACATCACTTTGGAGGCATTTGTTAGGATTGAGTCCAGCCAGTTTTCCAAAACTATGATTTTCGTTTTCAACCCAACACACCACGAAGTCACAAACTCAAGCTAAAACACCAAAATCATGGAACTTGGCTTTGCACCAACCATGCCAAGATCAATTCCTTTTGCTCCCAAACCTCTCCCACTTCACTTTGGAGGCATTTGTGAGGATTGAGTCCAGCCAGTTTTGCAAAACCATGATTTCCGTTTTTCACCCAACACAGCACCAAGTCACAAAATCAATCCAAAACACCAAAATCATAAAACTTGGCGTTGCACCAACAATGCCAAGATCAATTCCTTTTGCTCCCAAACTTCTCCCACATCACTTTGGAGGCATTTGTGAGGATTGAGTCCAACCAGTTTTCCAAAACCATGATTTTCATTCTTCACCCAACACACCACCAAGTCACAAAATCAAGCCAAAACACCAAAATCATGGAACTTGGCTTTGCACCAACCATGCCAAGATCAATTCCTTTTGCTCTCAAACTTTTCCCACATCACTTTGGAGGCATTTGTGAGGATTGAGTCCATCTAGTTTTCCAAAACCATTATTTTCATTTTTCACCTAACACACCAACAAGTCAGAAAATCTAGCCAAAACACCAAAATCATGGAACTTTCATTTGCACCAACTGATGGAAGAGGGCCAAGCACATGCCCACAAGCAAGCCCACCAAAGGGTAGATTTGGGCCAACCATAGAGTTATGGCCAAGAGGATCCAAGAAGACGTTCCTTTACATGTTGAAATGCCATAAACTCTAGTGTAGAGTAGGCTTTAATTTCTTGTCAAAATTAGCATAGGAACTTTATTTGTAAACTCGACACACCCCTCCCCATGTGCTCATTTGTGCACCCATGTGCCATGTGCACCCATGTGCTTCACATTTACATTTCATTTGGCTAGCATTAGGGTTGCATTATGGTCATCCTTAGCCTATAAAAGGAGGAGCCTACACCTTGTATTTTCAAGTTTATTGTGAGTAAAGTTATGCTGCCATTTTGTGCCAAGCTTTGCTTCTCCCTAGAACTCTAGGCTCTAAACTTCACATCCTTCACCTTTCCTTGGGCTGGCCGAACCTCCCAATATTCATACACATCATGCACCTTCAAGATCAACATCACTCTTAGGAGGATCTTGCACACACACATCCACGGCTTCCGCACCATCTCTTACATGATTCAAGAAGAACTTCATGAAATGCCATCACCAACCATGCCAAGATGAATTCCTTTTGCTCCCAAACTTCTCCCACATCACTTTGGAGGCATTTGTGAGGATTGAGACCAGCCAGTTTTCCAAAACCATGATTTTCGTTATTCACCCAACACAGCACCAAGTCACAAAATCAAGCCAAAACACCAAAATCATGGAACTTGGCTATGCACCAACCATGCCAAGATCAATTCCTTTTGCTCCAAAAAATCTCCCACCTCACTTTGGAGGCATTTGTGAGGATTTAGTCCAGCCAGTTTTGCAAAACCATGATTTTCGTTTTTCACCCAGCACACCACCAAGTCACAAAATCAAGCCAAAACACCAAAATCATGAAACTTGGCTATGCACCAACCATGCCAAGATGAATTCCTTTTGCTCCCAAACTTCTCCCACATCACTTTGGAGGCATTTGTGAGAATTGAGTCCAGCCAGTTTTCCAAAACCATGATTTTCGTTATTCACCCAACACAGCACCAAGTCACAAAATCAAGCCAAAACACCAAAATCATGGAACTTGGCTTTGCACCAACCATGCCATGATCAATTCCTTTTGCTCTTAAACTTTTCCCACATCACTTTGGAGGAATTTGTGAGGATTGAGTCCATCCAGTTTCCCAAAACCATGATTTTCGTTTTTCACCCAACACACCAACAAGTCAGAAAATCAAGCCAAAACACCAAAAACATGGAACTTTCATTTGCACCAACCATGCCAAAATGAATTCCTTTTGCTCCCAAACTTCTCCCACATCACATTGGAGGCATTTGTGAGAATTGAGTCCAACCAGTTTTCCAAAACCATGATTTTCGTTATTCACCCAACACAACACCAAGTCACAAAATCAAGCCAAAACACCAAAATCATGGAACTTGGCTATGTATCAACCATGCCAAGATCAATTCCTTTTTCTCCCAAAATTTCCCACATCACTTTGGAGGCATTTGTGAGGACTGAGTCCAGCCAGTTATGCAAAACCATGATTTTCCATTTTCACCCAGCCCACCACCAAGTCAACAAATCAAGCCAAAACACCAAAATCATGGAACTTGGCTATGCACCAACCATGCCAAGATCAATTCCTTTTGCTCCCAAACTTCTCTCACATAACCTTGGAGGCATTTGTGAGAATTGATTCCAGCCAGTTTTCCAAAACCACGATTTTCGTTTTTCACCCAACACAGCACCAAGTCACAAAATTAAGCCAAAACACCAAAATCATGGAACTTGGCCATGCACCAAACATGCCAAGATCAATTCCTTTTGCTCTCAAAATTTTCCCACATAACATTGGAAGTATTTGTGAGGATTGAGTCCAGCCAGTTTTGCAAAACCATGATTTTCGTTTTTCACCCCACACACCACCAAGTCACAAAATCATGCCAAAACACCAAAATCATGGAACTTGGCTATGCACCAACCATGCCAAGATCAATTCCTTTTGCTCTCAAACTTCTCCCACATCACTTTAGACGCATGTGTGAGGATTGAGTCTAGCATGTTTTCCAAAACCATGAATTTCGTTTTTCACCCCACACACCACCAAGTCACAAAATCATACCAAAACACCACCAAGTCACAAAATCAAGCCAAAATACCAAAATCATGGAACTTCGCTATGCACCAAAAATGCCAACATCAATTCCTTTTGCTCCCAAACCTTTCCCACATCACTTTGGAGGCATTTGTGAGGATTGATTCCAGCCCGTTTAGCAAAACCATGTTTTTCGTTTTTCACCCCACACACCACTAAGTCACTAAATCAAGCCAAAACACCAAAATCATGGAACTTGGGTATGCACCAAGCATGCCAAGATCAATTCCTTTTGCTCCCAAACTTCTCCCACGTCACTTTGTAGGCATTTGTGAAGACTGAGTCCAGCCAATTTTGCAAAACCATGATTTTCGTTTTTCACACAACACACCACCAACTTACAAAATCAAGCCAAAACGCCAAAATCATGGAACTTGGCTTTGCACCAAGAATGCCAAGATCAATTTCTTTTGCTCCCAAACTTCTCCCACATCACTTTGGAGGCATTTTTGAGGATGCAGTCCAGCCAGTTTTTCAAAACCATGATTTTCGTTATTCACCCAACACAGCACCAAGTCACAAAATCAAGCCAAAACACCAAAATCATGGAACTTGGCTATGCACCAACCATTCCAAGATCAATTCCTTTTGCTCCCAAACTTCTCCCACGTCACTTTGGAGGCATTTGTGAAGATTGAGTCCAGCCACTTTTGCAAAACCATGATTTTCGTTTTTCACCCAACACACCACCAAGTTACAAAATCAAGCTAAAACACCAAAGTCATGGAACTTGGCTTTGCGCCAACCATGCCAAGATCAATTCCTTTTTCTTCCAAACTTCTTCCACATCACTTTGGAGGCATTTGTGAGGATTGAGTCCAGCCAGTTTTGCAAATCCCTGATTTTCGTTTTTCACCCTACACACCACCAAGTCACAAAATAAAGCCAAAACACCAAAATCATGGAACTTGGCTACGCACCAAGCATGCCACAAGCAACTCCTTTTGCTCCCAAACTTCTCCCACATCACATTGGAGACATTTGTGAGGATTGCGTCCAGCCAGTTTTGCAAAAGCATGATTTTTTTGTTTCACCCAACACACCACCAAGTCACAAAATTAAGCTAAAACACCAAAATCAAGGAACTCTGTTATGCACCAACCATGCCAAGATTACTTCCTTTTGCTCTGAAACTTTTCCCCACAGCACTTTGGAGGAATTTGTGAGGATTGAGTCCATCCTGTTTTCCAAAACCATAATTTTCGTTTTTCACCCAACACACCAACAAGTCAGAAAATCATGCCAAAACACCAAAATCATGGAACTTTCATTTGCACCAACCATGCCAAGATCAATTCCTTTTGATCCCGAACTTCTCCCACATCACTTTGGAGGCATTTGTGAGGATTGAGTTCAGCCAGTTTTCCAAAACCATGATTTTCGTTATTCACCCAACACAGCACCAAGTCACAAAATCAAGCCAAAACACCAAAATCATGGAACTTGGCTATGCACCAACCATGCCAAGATCAATTCCTTTTGCTCCCAAAAATCTCCCACATCACTTTGGAGGCTTTTGTGAGCGTTGAGTCCAGCCAGTTTTGCAAAACCATGATTTTTGTTTTTCACCCAGCACACCACCAAGTCACAAAATCAAGCCAAAACACCAAAATCATGAAACTTGGCTATGCACCAACCATGCCAAGATGAATTCCTTTTGCTCCAAACTTCTCCCACTTCACTTTGGAGGCATTTGTGAGGAATGAGTCCAGCCAGTTTTGCAAAACCATGATTTCCGTTTTTCACCCAACACAGCACCAAGTCACAAAATCAATCCAAAACACCAAAATCATAAAACTTGCGTTGCACCAACAATGCCAAGATCAATTCCTTTTGCTCCCAAACTTCTCCCACATCACTTTGGAGGCATTTGTGAGGATTGAGTCCAACCAGTTTTCCAAAACCATGATTTTCATTCTTCACCCAACACACCACCAAGTCACAAAATCAAGCCAAAACACCAAAATCATGGAACTTGGCTTTGCACCAACCATGCCAAGATCAATTCCTTTTGCTCTCAAACTTTTCCCACATCACTTTGGAGGCATTTGTGAGGATTGAGTCCATCTAGTTTTCCAAAACCATTATTTTCATTTTTCAACCAACACACCAACAAGTCAGAAAATCAAGCCAAAACACCAAAATCATGGAACTTTCATTTGCACCAACTGATGGAAGAGGCCGAAGCACATGCCCACATGCAAGCTCACTAAAGGGTAGATTTGGGCATACCATAGAGTTATGGCCAAGAGGATCCAAGAAGACGTTCCTTTACATGTTGAAATGCCATAAACTCTAGTGTAGAGTAGACTTTAATTTCTTGTCAAAATTAGCATAGGAACTTTATTTGTAAACTCGACACACCCCTCCCCATGTGCTCATTTGTGCACCCATGTGCCATGTGCACCCATGTGCTTCACATTTACATTTCATTTGGCTAGCATTAGGGTTGCATTATGGTCCTCTTTAGCCTATAAAAGGAGGAGCCTACACCTTGTATTTTCAAGTTTATTGTGAGTAAAGTTATGCTGCCATTTTGTGCCAAGCTTTGCTTCTCCCTAGAACTCTAGGCTCTAAACTTCACATCCTTCACCTTTCCTTGGGCTGGCCGAACCTCCCAATATTCATACTCATCATGCACCTTCAAGATCAACATCACTCTTAGGAGGATCTTGCACACACACATCCACGGCTTCCGCACCATCTCTTACATGATTCAAGAAGAACTTCATGAAATGCCATCACCAACCATGCCAAGATCAATTCCTTTTGCTCCCAAACTTCTCCCACATCACTTTGGAGGCATTTGTGAGGATTGAGTCCAGCCAGTTTTCCAAAACCATGATTTTCGTTATTCACCCAACACAGCACCAAGTCACAAAATCAAGCCAAAACACCAAAATCATGGAACTTGGCTATGCACCAACCATGCCAATATCAATTCCTTTTGTTCCAAAAAATCTCCCACATCACTTTGGAGGCATTTGTGAGGATTGAGTCCAGCCAGTTTTGCAAAACCATGATTTTCGTTTTTCACCCAGCACACCACCAAGTCACAAAATCAAGCCAAAACACCAAAATCATGAAACTTGGCTATGCACCAACCATGCCAAGATGAATTCCTTTTGCTCCCAAACTTCTCCCACATCACTTTGGAGGCATTTGTGAGAATTGAGTCCAGCCAGTTTTCCAAAACCATGATTTTCGTTATTCACTCAACACAGCACCAAGTCACAAAATCAAGCCAAAACACCAAAATCATGGAACTTGGCTTTGCACCAACCATGCCAAGATCAATTCCTTTTGCTCTCAAACTTTTCCCACATCACTTTGTAGGCATATGTGAGGATTGAGTCCATCCAGTTTCCCAAAACCATGATTTTCGTTTTTCACCCAACACACCAACAACTCGGAAAATCAAGCCAAAACACCAAAAACATGGAACTTTCATTTGCACCAACCATGCCAAGATGAATTCCTTTTGCTCCTAAACTTCTCCCACATCACATTGGAGGCATTTGTAAGAATTGAGTCCAGCCAGTTTTCCAAAACCATGATTTTCGTTTTTCACCCAACACACCAACAACTCGGAAAATCAAGCCAAAACACCAAAAACATGGAACTTTCATTTGCACCAACCATGCCAAGATGAATTCCTTTTGCTCCTAAACTTCTCCCACATCACATTGGAGGTATTTGTGAGGACTGAGTCCAGCCAGTTATGCAAAACCATGATTTTCCATTTTCACCCAGCCCACCACCAAGTCAACAAATCAAGCCAAAACACCAAAATCATGGAACTTGGCTATGCACCAACCATGCCAAGATCAATTCCTTTTGCTCCCAAACTTCTCTCACATAACCTTGGAGGCATTTATGAGAATTGATTCCAGCCAGTTTTCCAAAACCACAATTTTCGTTTTTCACCCAACACAGCACCAAGTCACAAAATTAAGCCAAAACACCAAAATCATGGAACTTGGCCATCCACCAAACATGCCGAGATCAATTCCTTTTGCTCTCAAACTTTTCCCACATAACATTGGAGGTATTTGTGAGGATTGAGTCCAGCCAGTTTTGCAAAACAATGATTTTCGTTTTTCACCCCACACACCACCAAGTCACAAAATCATGCCAAAACACCAAAATCATGGAACTTGGCTATGCACCAACCATGCCAAGATCAATTCCTTTTTCTCCCAAAAATCTCCCACATCACTTTGGAGGTATTTGTGAGGACTGAGTCCAGCCAGTTATGCAAAACCATGGTTTTCCATTTTCACCCAGCCCACCACCAAGTCAACAAATCAAGCCAAAACACCAAAATCATGGAACTTGGCTATGCACCAACCATGCCAAGATGAATTCCTTTTGCTCCTAAACTTCTCCCACATCACATTGGAGGCATTTGTAAGAATTGAGTCCAGCCAGTTTTCCAAAACTATGATTTTCGTTATTCACCCAACACAACACCAAGTCACAAAATCAAGCCAAAACACCAAAATCATGGAACTTGGCTATGCACCAACCATGCCAAGATCAATTCCTTTTTCTCCCAAAAATCTCCCACATCACTTTGGAGGTATTTGTGAGGACTGAGTCCAGCCAGTTATGCAAAACCATGATTTTCCATTTTCACCCAGCCCACCACCAAGTCAACAAATCAAGCCAAAACACCAAAATCATGGAACTTGGCTATGCACCAACCATGCCAAGATCAATTCCTTTTGCTCCCAAACTTCTCTCACATAACCTTGGAGGCATTTATGAGAATTGATTCCAGCCAGTTTTCCAAAACCACAATTTTCGTTTTTCATCCAACACAGCACCAAGTCACAAAATTAAGCCAAAACACCAAAATCATGGAACTTGGCCATCCACCAAACATGCCGAGATCAATTCCTTTTGCTCTCAAACTTTTCCCACATAACATTGGAGGTATTTGTGAGGATTGAGTCCAGCCAGTTTTGCAAAACAATGATTTTCGTTTTTCACCCCACACACCACCAAGTCACAAAATCATGCCAAAACACCAAAATCATGGAACTTGTCTATGCACCAACCATGCCAAGATCAATTCCTTTTGCTCTCAAACTTCTCCCACATCACTTTGGACGCATGTGTGAGGATTGAGTCTAGCATGTTTTCCAAAACCATGAATTTCGTTTTTAACGCCACACACCACCAAATCACAAAATCATGCCAAAACACCACCAAATCACAAAATCAAGCCAAAATACCAAAATCATGGAACTTCGCTATGCACCAACAATGCCAACATCAGTTCCTTTTGCTCCCAAACTTCTCCCACATCACTTTGGAGGCATTTGTGAGGATTGATTCCAGCCCGTTTAGCAAAACCATGTTTTTCGTTTTTCACCCCACACACCACTAAGTCACTAAATCAAGCCAAAACACCAAAATCATGGAACTTGGGTATGCACCAAGCATGCCAAGATCAATTCCTTTTGCTCCCAAACTTCTCCCACGTCACTTTGTAGGCATTTGTGAAGATTGAGTCCAGCCAATTTTGCAAAACCATGATTTTCGTTTTTCACACAACACACCACCAACTTACAAAATCAACCCAAAACACCAAAATCATGGAACTTGGCTTTGCACCAACAATGCCAAGATCAATTTCTTTTGCTCCCAAACTTCTCCCACATCACTTTGGAGGCATTTTTGAGGATGCAGTCCAGCCAGTTTTTCAAAACCATGATTTTCGTTATTCACCCAACACAGCACCAAGTCACAAAATCAAGCCAAAACACCAAAATCATGGAACTTGGCAATGCACCAACCATTCTAAGATCAATTCCTTTTGCTCCCAAACTTCTCCCACGTCACTTTGGAGGCATTTGTGAAGATTGAGTCCAGCCACTTTTGCAAAACCATGATTTTCGTTTTTCACCCAACACACCACCAAGTTACAAAATCAAGCTAAAACACCAAAGTCATGGAACTTGGCTTTGCGCCAACCATGCCAAGATCAATTCCTTTTTCTTCCAAACTTCTTCCACATCACTTTGGAGGCATTTGTGAGGATTTAGTCCAGCCAGTTTTGCAAATCCCAGATTTTCGTTTTTCACCCTACACACCACCAAGTCACAAAATAAAGCCAAAACACCAAAATCATGGAACTTGGCTACGCACCAAGCATGCCACAAGCAACTCCTTTTGCTCCCAAACTTCTCCCACATCACATTGGAGACATTTGTGAGGATTGCGTCCAGCCAGTTTTGCAAAAGCATGATTTTCGTGTTTCACCCAACACACCACCAAGTCACAAAATTAAGCTAAAACACCAAAATCATGGAACTCTGTTATGCACCAACCATGCCAAGATCAATTCCTTTTTCTCCGAAAAATCTCCCACATCACTTTGGAGGCATTTGTGAGGACTGAGTCCAGCCAGTTATGCAAAACCATGATTTTCCATTTTCACCCAGCCCACCACCAAGTCAACAAATCAAGCCAAAACACCAAAATCATGGAACTTGGCTATGCACCAACCATGCCAAGATCAATTCCTTTTGCTCCCAAACTTCTCTCACATAACCTTGGAGGCATTTATGAGAATTGATTCCAGCCAGTTTTCCAAAACCACAATTTTCGTTTTTCACCCAACACAGCACCAAGTCACAAAATTAAGCCAAAACACCAAAATCATGGAACTTGGCCATCCACCAAACATGCCGAGATCAATTCCTTTTGCTCTCAAACTTTTCCCACATAACATTGGAGGTATTTGTGAGGATTGAGTCCAGCCAGTTTTGCAAAACAATGATTTTCGTTTTTCACCCCACACACCACCAAGTCACAAAATCATGCCAAAACACCAAAATCATGGAACTTGTCTATGCACCAACCATGCCAAGATCAATTCCTTTTGCTCTCAAACTTCTCCCACATCACTTTGGACGCATGTGTGAGGATTGAGTCTAGCATGTTTTCCAAAACCATGAATTTCGTTTTTAACCCCACACACCACCAAATCACAAAATCATGCCAAAACACCACCAAATCACAAAATCAAGCCAAAATACCAAAATCATGGAACTTCGCTATGCACCAACAATGCCAACATCAGTTCCTTTTGCTCCCAAACTTCTCCCACATCACTTTGGAGGCATTTGTGAGGATTGATTCCAGCCCGTTTAGCAAAACCATGTTTTTCGTTTTTCACCCCACACACCACTAAGTCACTAAATCAAGCCAAAACACCAAAATCATGGAACTTGGGTATGCACCAAGCATGCCAAGATCAATTCCTTTTGCTCCCAAACTTCTCCCACGTCACTTTGTAGGCATTTGTGAAGATTGAGTCCAACCAATTTTGCAAAACCATGATTTTCGTTTTTCACACAACACACCACCAACTTACAAAATCAACCCAAAACACCAAAATCATGGAACTTGGCTTTGCACCAACAATGCCAAGATCAATTTCTTTTGCTCCCAAACTTCTCCCACATCACTTTGGAGGCATTTTTGAGGATGCAGTCCAGCCAGTTTTTCAAAACCATGATTTTCGTTATTCACCCAACACAGCACCAAGTCACAAAATCAAGCCAAAACACCAAAATCATGGAACTTGGCAATGCACCAACCATTCTAAGATCAATTCCTTTTGCTCCCAAACTTCTCCCACGTCACTTTGGAGGCATTTGTGAAGATTGAGTCCAGCCACTTTTGCAAAACCATGATTTTCGTTTTTCACCCAACACACCACCAAGTTACAAAATCAAGCTAAAACACCAAAGTCATGGAACTTGGCTTTGCGCCAACCATGCCAAGATCAATTCCTTTTTCTTCCAAACTTCTTCCACATCACTTTGGAGGCATTTGTGAGGATTTAGTCCAGCCAGTTTTGCAAATCCCAGATTTTCGTTTTTCACCCTACACACCACCAAGTCACAAAATAAAGCCAAAACACCAAAATCATGGAACTTGGCTACGCACCAAGCATGCCACAAGCAACTCCTTTTGCTCCCAAACTTCTCCCACATCACATTGGAGACATTTGTGAGGATTGCGTCCAGCCAGTTTTGCAAAAGCATGATTTTCGTGTTTCACCCAACACACCACCAAGTCACAAAATTAAGCTAAAACACCAAAATCATGGAACTCTGTTATGCACCAACCATGCCAAGATCAATTCCTTTTTCTCCGAAAAATCTCCCACATCACTTTGGAGGCATTTGTGAGGACTGAGTCCAGCCAGTTATGCAAAACCATGATTTTCCATTTTCACCCAGCCCACCACCAAGTCAACAAATCAAGCCAAAACACCAAAATCATGGAACTTGGCTATGCACCAACCATGCCAAGATCAATTCCTTTTGCTCCCAAACTTCTCTCACATAACCTTGGAGGCATTTATGAGAATTGATTCCAGCCAGTTTTCCAAAACCACAATTTTCGTTTTTCACCCAACACAGCACCAAGTCACAAAATTAAGCCAAAACACCAAAATCATGGAACTTGGCCATCCACCAAACATGCCGAGATCAATTCCTTTTGCTCTCAAACTTTTCCCACATAACATTGGAGGTATTTGTGAGGATTGAGTCCAGCCAGTTTTGCAAAACAATGATTTTCGTTTTTCACCCCACACACCACCAAGTCACAAAATCATGCCAAAACACCAAAATCATGGAACTTGTCTATGCACCAACCATGCCAAGATCAATTCCTTTTGCTCTCAAACTTCTCCCACATCACTTTGGACGCATGTGTGAGGATTGAGTCTAGCATGTTTTCCAAAACCATGAATTTCGTTTTTAACGCCACACACCACCAATCACAAAATCATGCCAAAACACCACCAAATCACAAAATCAAGCCAAAATACCAAAATCATGGAACTTCGCTATGCACCAACAATGCCAACATCAGTTCCTTTTGCTCCCAAACTTCTCCCACATCACTTTGGAGGCATTTGTGAGGATTGATTCCAGCCCGTTTAGCAAAACCATGTTTTTCGTTTTTCACCCCACACACCACTAAGTCACTAAATCAAGCCAAAACACCAAAATCATGGAACTTGGGTATGCACCAAGCATGCCAAGATCAATTCCTTTTGCTCCCAAACTTCTCCCACGTCACTTTGTAGGCATTTGTGAAGATTGAGTCCAGCCAATTTTGCAAAACCATGATTTTCGTTTTTCACACAACACACCACCAACTTACAAAATCAACCCAAAACACCAAAATCATGGAACTTGGCTTTGCACCAACAATGCCAAGATCAATTTCTTTTGCTCCCAAACTTCTCCCACATCACTTTGGAGGCATTTTGAGGATGCAGTCCAGCCAGTTTTTCAAAACCATGATTTTCGTTATTCACCCAACACAGCACCAAGTCACAAAATCAAGCCAAAACACCAAAATCATGGAACTTGGCAATGCACCAACCATTCTAAGATCAATTCCTTTTGCTCCCAAACTTCTCCCACGTCACTTTGGAGGCATTTGTGAAGATTGAGTCCAGCCACTTTTGCAAAACCATGATTTTCGTTTTTCACCCAACACACCACCAAGTTACAAAATCAAGCTAAAACACCAAAGTCATGGAACTTGGCTTGCGCCAACCATGCCAAGATCAATTCCTTTTTCTTCCAAACTTCTTCCACATCACTTTGGAGGCATTTGTGAGGATTTAGTCCAGCCAGTTTTGCAAATCCCAGATTTTCGTTTTTCACCCTACACACCACCAAGTCACAAAATAAAGCCAAAACACCAAAATCATGGAACTTGGCTACGCACCAAGCATGCCACAAGCAACTCCTTTTGCTCCCAAACTTCTCCCACATCACATTGGAGACATTTGTGAGGATTGCGTCCAGCCAGTTTTGCAAAAGCATGATTTTCGTGTTTCACCCAACACACCACCAAGTCACAAAATTAAGCTAAAACACCAAAATCATGGAACTCTGTTATGCACCAACCATGCCAAGATTATTCCTTTTGCTCCAAACTTTCCCACATCACTTTGGAGGAATTTGTGAGGATTGAGTCCATCCGTTTTCCAAAACCATAATTTTCGTTTTTCACCCACACACCACCAAGTCACAAAATCAGCCAAAACACCAAAATCATGAACTTCATGCACCAACATGCCAAGATCAATTCCTTTTGTCCCAACTTCTCCCACATCACTTTGGAGGCATTTGTGAGGATTGAGTCCAGCCAGTTTTCCAAAACCATGATTTTCGTTTTCACCCAACACACCCAAGTCACAAAATCAAGCCAAAACACCAAAATCATGGAACTTGGCTATGCACCAACCATGCCAAGATCAATTCCTTTTGCTCCGAAAATCTCCCACATCACTTTGGAGGCATTTGTGAGGACTGAGTCCAGCCAGTTATGCAAAACCATGATTTTCCATTTTCACCCAGCCCACCACCAAGTCAACAAATCAAGCCAAAACACCAAAATCATGGAACTTGGCTATGCACCAACCATGCCAAGATCAATTCCTTTTGCTCCCAAACTTCTCTCACATAACCTTGGAGGCATTTATGAGAATTGATTCCAGCCAGTTTTCCAAAACCACAATTTTCGTTTTTCACCCAACACAGCACCAAGTCACAAAATTAAGCCAAAACACCAAAATCATGGAACTTGGCCATCCACCAAACATGCCGAGATCAATTCCTTTTGCTCTCAAACTTTCCCACATAACATTGGAGGTATTTGTGAGGATTGAGTCCAGCCAGTTTTGCAAAACAATGATTTTCGTTTTCACCCCACACACCACCAAGTCACAAAATCATGCCAAAACACCAAAATCATGGAACTTGTCTATGCACCAACCATGCCAAGATCAATTCCTTTTGCTCTCAAACTTCTCCCACATCACTTTGGACGCATGTGTGAGGATTGAGTCTAGCATGTTTTCCAAAACCATGAATTTCGTTTTTAACCCCACACACCACCAAATCACAAAATCATGCCAAAACCACCAAATCACAAAATCAAGCCAAAATACCAAAATCATGGAACTTCGCTATGCACCAACAATGCCAACATCAGTTCCTTTTGCTCCCAAACTTATCCCACATCACTTTGGAGGCATTTGTGAGGATTGATTCCAGCCCGTTTAGCAAAACCATGTTTTTCGTTTTTCACCCCACACACCACTAAGTCACTAAATCAAGCCAAAACACCAAAATCATGGAACTTGGGTATGCACCAAGCATGCCAAGATCAATTCCTTTTGCTCCCAAACTCTCCCACGTCACTTTGTAGGCATTTGTGAAGATTGAGTCCAGCCAATTTTGCAAAACCATGATTTTCGTTTTTCACACAACACACCACCAACTTACAAAATCAACCCAAAACACCAAAATCATGGAACTTGGCTTTGCACCAACAATGCCAAGATCAATTTCTTTTGCTCCCAAACTTCTCCCACATCACTTTGGAGGCATTTTTGAGGATGCAGTCCAGCCAGTTTTTCAAAACCATGATTTTCGTTATTCACCCAACACAGCACCAAGTCACAAAATCAAGCCAAAACACCAAAATCATGGAACTTGGCAATGCACCAACCATTCTAAGATCAATTCCTTTTGCTCCCAAACTTCTCCCACGTCACTTTGGAGGCATTTGTGAAGATTGAGTCCAGCCACTTTTGCAAAACCATGATTTTCGTTTTTCACCCCACACACCACCAAGTCACAAAATCATGCCAAAACACCAAAATCATGGAACTTGCTATGCACCAACCATGCCAAGATCAATTCCTTTTGCTCCAAACTTCTCCCACATCACTTTGGAGCATTGTGAGGATTGAGTCCAGCAGTTTTCCAAAACCAGAATTTCGTTTTTACCCCACACACCACCAAATCAGCCACACCAAATCACAAATCAAGCCAAAATACCAAAATCATGGAACTTGCTATGCACCAACAATGCCAACATCAGTTCCTTTTGCTCCCAAACTTCTCCCACATCACTTTGGAGGCATTTGTGAGGATTGATTCCAGCCGTTTTCAAAACCATGTTTTCGTTTTTCACCCCACACACCACAAGTCACAAATCAAGCCAAAACACCAAAATCATGGAACTTGGGTATGCACCAACCATGCCAAGATCAATTCCTTTTGCTCCCAAACTTCTCCCACGTCACTTTGTAGGCATTTGTGAAGATTGAGTCCAGCCAATTTTGCAAAACCATGATTTTCCTTTTTCACACAACACACCACCAACTACAAAATCAACCAAAACACCAAAATCATGGAACTTGGCTTTGCACCAACAATGCCAAGATCAATTTCTTTTGCTCCCAAACTTCTCCCACATCACTTTGGAGGCATTTTTGAGGATGCAGTCCAGCCAGTTTTCCAAAACCATGATTTTCGTTATTCACCCAACACAGCACCAAGTCACAAAATCAAGCCAAAACACCAAAATCATGGAACTTGGCAATGCACCAACCATTCAAGATCAATTCCTTTTGCTCCCAAACTTCTCCCACGTCACTTTGGAGGCATTTGTGAAGATTGAGTCCAGCCACTTTTGCAAAACCATGATTTTCGTTTTTCACCCAACACACCACCAAGTTACAAAATCAAGCTAAAACACCAAAGTCATGGAACTTGGCTTTGCGCCAACCATGCCAAGATCAATTCCTTTTTCTCAAAACTTCTTCCACATCACTTTGGAGGCATTTGTGAGGATTTAGTCCAGCCAGTTTTGCAAATCCCAGATTTTCGTTTTTCACCCTACACACCACCAAGTCACAAAATAAAGCCAAAACACCAAAATCATGGAACTTGGCTACGCACCAAGCATGCCACAAGCAACTCCTTTTGCTCCCAAACTTCTCCCACATCACATTGGAGACATTTGTGAGGATTGCGTCCAGCCAGTTTTGCAAAAGCATGATTTTCGTGTTTCACCCAACACACCACCAAGTCACAAAATTAAGCTAAAACACCAAAATCATGGAACTCTGTTATGCACCAACCATGCCAAGATTACTTCCTTTTGCTCTCAAACTTTTCCCACATCACTTTGGAGGAATTTGTGAGGATTGAGTCCATCCTGTTTTCCAAAACCATAATTTTCGTTTTTCACCCAACACACCACCAAGTCACAAAATCATGCCAAAACACCAAAATCATGGAACTTTCATTTGCACCAACCATGCCAAGATCAATTCCTTTTGATCCCGAACTTCTCCCACATCACTTTGGAGGCATTTGTGAGGATTGAGTCCAGCCAGTTTTCCAAAACCATGATTTTCGTTATTCACCCAACACAGCTCCAAGTCACAAAATCAAGCCAAAACACCAAAATCATGGAACTTGGCTATGCACCAACCATGCCAAGATCAATTCCTTTTGTTCCGAAAATCTCCCACATCACTTTGGAGGCATTTGTGAGGGTTGAGTCCAGCCAGTTTTGCAAAACCATGATTTTTGTTTTTCACCCACACACCACCAAGTCACAAAATCAAGCCAAAACACCAAAATCATGAAACTTGGCTATGCACCAACCATGCCAAGATCAATTCCTTTTGCTCCCAAACTTCTCCCACATCACTTTGGAGGCATTTGTGAGGATTGAGTCCAGCCAGTTTTCCAAAACCATGATTTTCGTTATTCACCCAACACAGCACCAAGTCACAAAATCAAGCCAAAACACCAAAATCTTGGAACTTGGCTATGCACCAACCATGCCAAGATCAATTCCTTTTGCTCCAAAAATCTCCCACATCACTTTGGAGGCATTAGTGAGGATTGAGTCCAGCCAGTTTTACAAAACCATGATTTTCGTTTTTCACCCAGCACACCACCAAGTCACAAAATCAAGCTAAAACACCAAAATCATGAACTTGGCTATGCACCAACCATGCCAAGATAATTCCTTTTGCTCCCAAACTTCTCCCACATCACTTTGGAGGCATTTGTGAGAATTGAGTCCAGCCAGTTTTCCAAAACCATGATTTTCGTTATTCACCCAACACAGCACCAAGTCACAAAATCAAGCCAAAACACCAAAATCATGGAACTTGGCTTTGCACCAACCATGCCAAGATCAATTCCTTTTGCTCTCAAACTTTTCCCACATCACTTTGGAGGCATTTGTGAGGATTGAGTCCAGCCAGTTTCCCAAAACCATGATTTTCGTTTTTCACCCAACACACCAACAAGTCAGAAAATCAAGCCAAAACACCAAAAACATGGAACTTTCATTTGCACCAACCATGCCAAGATGAATTCCTTTTGCTCCCAAACTTCTCCCACATCACATTGGTGGCATTTGTGAGAATTGAGTCCAGCCAGTTTTCCAAAACCATGATTTTCGTTATTCACCCAACACAGCACCAAGTCACAAAATCAAGCCAAAACACCAAAATCATGGAACTTGGCTATGCACCAACCATGCCAAGATCAATTCCTTTTTCTCCCAAAATCTCCCACATCACTTTGGAGGCATTTGTGAGGATTGAGTCCAGCCAGTTTTGCAAAACCATGATTTACATTTTTGACCCAGCCACCACCAAGTCACAAAATCAAGCCAAAACACCAAAATCATGAAACTTGGCTATGCACCAACCATGCCAAGATCAATTCCTTTTGCTCCCAAACTTCTCCCACACCATTTGGAGGCATTTGTGAGGATTGAGTCCAACGAGTTTTCCAAAACCATGATTTTCTTTTTGCACCCAACACACCACCAAGTCACAAAATCAAGCTAAAACACCAAAATCATGGAACTTGGCTTTGCACCAACCATGACAAAATCAATTCCTTTTGCTCTCAACCTTTTCCCAAATCACTTTGGAGGCATTTGTGAAGATTGAGTCCATCTAGTTTCCAAAACCATGATTTTCGTTTTTCACCCAACACACCAACAAGTCAGAAAATCAAGCCAAAACACCAAAATCATGGAACTTTCATTTGCACCAACCATGCCAAGATCAATTCCTTTTGCTCCCAAACTTCTCCCACATCACTTTGGAGGCATTTGTGAGAATTGAGTCCAGCCAGTTTTCCAAAACCATGATTTTCGTTATTCACTCAACACACCACCAAGTCACAAAATCAAGCCAAAACACCAAAATCATGGAACTTGGCTATGCACCAACCATACCAAGATCAATTCCTTTTGCTTCCAAACTTCTCCCACATCACTTTGGAGGCATTTTTAGGATTGAGTCTAGCCAGTTTTCCAAAACCATGATTTTCGTTTTTCACCCAACACACCACCAAGTCACAAAATCAAGCTAAAACACCAAAATCATGGAACTTGGCTTTGCACCAACCATGCCAAGATCAATTCCTTTTGCTCTCAACCTTTTCCCACATCACTTTGGAGGCATTTGTGAAGACTGAGTCCATCTAGTTTCCAAAACCATGATTTTCGTTTTTCACCCAACACACCAACAAGTCAGAAAATCAAGCCAAAACACCAAAATCATGGAACTTTCATTTGCACCAACCATGCCAAGATGAATTCCTTTTGCTCCCAAACTTCTCCCACATCACTTTGGAGGCATTTGTGAGTATTGAGTCCAGCCAGTTTTCTAAAACCATGATTTTCGTTATTCACCCAACACACCACCAAGTCCCAAAATCAAGCCAAAACACCAAAATCATGGAACTTGGCTATGCACCAACCATGCCAAGATCAATTCCTTTTGCTCCCAAACTTCTCGCACATCACTTTGGAGGCATTTGTGAGGATTGAGTCCAGCCAGTTTTCCAAAACCATGATTTTCGTTATTCACCCAACACACCACCAAGTCACAAAATCAAGCCAAAACACCAAAATCATGGAACTTGGCTATGCACCAACCATGCCAAGATCAATTCCTTTTGCTCCAAAAATCTCCCACATCACTTTGGAGGCATTTGTGAGGATTGAGTCCAGCCAGTTTTGCCAAAACCATGATTTTCGTTTTTCACCCAGTACACCACCAAGTCACAAAATCAAGCCAAAACACCAAAATCGTGAAACTGTCTATGCACCAACCATGCCAAGATCAATTCCTTTTGCTCCAAAAATCTCCCACATCACTTTGGAGGCATTTGTGAGGATTGAGTCCAGCCAGTTTTGCAAAACCATGATTTTCGTTTTTCACCCAGTACACCACCAAGTCACAAAATCAAGCCAAAACACCAAAATCGTGAACTTGGCTATGCACCAACCATGCCAAGATCAATTCCTTTTGCTCCAAAAATCTCCCACATCACTTTGGGGGCATTTGTGAGGATTGAGTCCAGCCAGTTTTGCAAAACCATGATTTTCGTTTTTCACCCAGCCCGCCACCAAGTCACAAAATCAAGCCAAAACACCAAAATCATGAAACTTGGCTATGCACCAACCATACCAAGATCAATTCCTTTTGCTTCCAAACTTCTCCCACATCACTTTGGAGGCATTTGTTAGGATTGAGTCCAGCCAATTTACCAAAACCATGATTTTCGTTTTTCACCCAACACACCACCAAGTCACAAAATCAAGCTAAAACACCAAAATCATGGAACTTGGCTTTGCACCAACCATGCCAAGATCAATTCCTCTTTCTCCCAAACTTCTCCCACTTCACTTTGGAGGCATTTGTGAGGATTGAGTCCAGCCAATTTTGCAAAACCATGATTTTCGTTTTTCACCCAACATAAAATCAATCCAAAACACCAAAATCATAAAACTTGGCTTTGCACCAACAATGCCAAGATCAATTCCTTTTGCTCCCAAACTTCTCCCACATCACTTTGGAGGCATTTGTGAGGATTGAGTCCAGCCAGTTTTCCAAAATCATGATTTTCATTCTTCACCCAACACACCACCAAGTCACAAAATCAAGCCAAAACATCAAAATCATGGAACTTGGCTTTGCACCAACCTTGCCAATATCAATTCCTTTTGCTCCCAAACTTCTCCCACATCACTTTGGAGGCATTTGTGAGGATTGAGTACAACCAGTTTTCCAAAACCACAATTTTCGTTTTTCATCCAACACACCACCAAGTCACAAAATGATGGAAGAGGGCCAAGGACAACCTCATATAATAAGACCGAAGCCAAGACATGAGCATCCAAAGCCAAACCAAGAGCGTCTATGCCAAAGTGAAGAGCGTCTAGCATAAGGTGGAGAGCGTCTAGAGGGAAGGGTAGACCGTCTAGGACCTATTACTAGGTCCATGACCAAGCTACAGATATGAGACTTGGGCCAAGCTATGGATGGGAGAAGAAGCAACTGGTATATGCTACATGAAGGCCCATTAAGGATAGCTTAGTATTAGTTGTGGTGTAAATAACATAAACTTGATTCCATGAGACTGGACCTAGATTTGCTAAAGATTTGGTCACTTTCTAGAAGGATTCTCCACATGGCAATATGCTCCATGTGATATAAATTTGCATTTCATTTTGATTAGCATTAGGGTTGCATTATGGTCCTCCTTAGCCTATAAAAGGAGGATCCTACACCTTGTATTTTGAAGATTGAATAGAGTATTGTTATACTGCCAATTTAGTGCCATGCATTACTCCTTGCCTAGCTTATAGGTTTTAATCTTCATTTCACCACCTTCAAAGGGGCTGGCCAAACCTCCCCATTTCCACACTCTTCAAGCACCTTCGAGGTCACCACGCCTCTTAGGAGGACCTTGTTCACCTCCTCCATTAAGCTTTTGGACCATCTTCCACAAACATCCAAGAAGAGCTCATAGGAAATCCATGATTTGGTATCATGAGCTATGGTTCTTCAAAGATGAGTATCTCTTTGTCATTTTCTTTTTGAGTTCTTCTTAAATCCGTGTTTTTCTTCTTCTTCCATATTGTCTTGCTGTTTTTTAATTTTTGTTTTGAATTGGTGTGCTATTCGGAAATTCCAATCGGTGCATCTTGTTCAATTGTTCTTGAGCAATCTTTGTGCAATTTTTGGTAGGATTCCATATAGTTTGTGTTGCTGTTTTATTTTATTGCAATTTTAATTGGTTCATTTTTTGTTCATTTGAGTCTTTTAATTTCTGAATCTATATGTGTTTTGTCTAGTCATGTTCTTCTAAAATGTCATCAAATCATAGTAGTACTTTGTTTGGCTTATTTGTTTCTTGTTTTTGGTATAAATGCTTTATCTGAATCTGCTGTGTTTTTGATCCTTTGGTGCTTTTTATTTTTTAGCTTGAGTTCATATTTGTGTTTAGATCTACACAAATTCCATTTCACCAATTCCATTGTGTTTTTCTTTTGGTATATCTTGCTGGTTTTTTTTTTTCAGATTTACAGAATCCCCTGTTTTGCATAACTCTGTGCTGGCTGTTTTGCTTAAGAAAATTATTTTCCCACTTAAGAAAATTCTGAGCCTCTGGATTTTACAAGATTGAGGTGTTAGAGAAAGGACAAAAAAAGAATGAGTTCAAAAAAACAAATAGAAAAAAAATGATAAATATTATAAAAACAGTGTGCAATCCTGACTCTACAACTGGAGTAACTGAGCACTGATTTTAGAAAATTTATTAAAACAAAATGGTGCATGCGTTTGGAGTGAAACCAACGCCAGAATTTTTTTAAGATCTTGATTTGTTTGCATATAAATTTTCAGAAGCAAATACTAAAAGGCCAGCTCAGCATAAATCAGTGAAAATCACGCTCTCTGGACCACAACAATTATTTCAGTGGTGTTGTTTTTGATTTTGAAATCAAATCTAGTGCTATTCTATAGGTTCCATTTTGTGTGCCATCCTTTCTTTGAGTACCTTTTTATTTGCTTGTCTAATTTCATTGGAACTCTTTTTAGTTGTCACATTTAATTCCATTTGTGTGGTACTGTTTTTCAAATTAATTTGTTTCTTGCTTTAATTCTTTGACCTCTAAGATTGGTGGTGGATTAATTATCAATTGGTACTTGATTGAGTGGGAATTGACTTGAGGGGAGTCTAGTTTGCTTAATAGGTGCTGGATTGAAGAATTAATTACCTAATTCCAAGAGGAACAAAGGCAAGGGGCAGAAACAAACACCTTCTAAATACACCACATACATTGGAAGGCCCAACAAAGAAGAGACAACAAAAGAAGTGCAAATAGAAAAATCAACAAAGGGAGTTTCATCTAATTTCTTTGCAACTTAACTTTTGTTAATTACTTGTTTAATTACGTAATTAGACGGTGAGTGTGTCTTCAAGGGCTCCAAGTGTCCAAGAAGTCTCACCTAGGGTCGACTAGTTTAGAACTATCTAGCCTAGTTTTTGTTAATTGCTTTAATTGCATCTTTTTGCCTTTAGTTAGCTACGCTTATTTACTTTGCTTTTGTCTTATTTAAGCTTTGATAATTTTTGCTTGGGTTGTTAGATAGTTTGCATTGTTTCTTGCATTAAAAAAAAATTGATTTCTCCAACCTCATTGTGTTTTAAGTGGTTTACCAAGAGAAAGATTTGTGGATGATCTTGAGGGATAGTTTTTGTAAGGATCTAGAAAATAACCTTAGAGTAGAAGTGATATATTTTAAATGATACCTGAATATTTTATTATTAAAATGAAAATGACATATAAATAGAAAATTCAGTTATCCAGGATTCATTTTAAAATAACCACCATCTCTCTAAAAGTTTCCCTTTTCCTTTCTCTCCCTTCTCTCTAAGATTCTGACCTCCTCGTTCATCTGTTTGACGATCAGAGTACGCCATTAGACTCCTAGCAGCAAAGACTACAAGACTGCCCGATCAAAATCTCTGATAGAGTAAGTTTATTTTCGTACCCTTTTCCTTTCCTCTCCTTCTCTCTATGATTCTGACATCCTCAGTTATCAGTTTGACGATCGGAGTCTGCCATTGAACTCCTGCCAATGAACTCTACAAGATTGCCCGATCAAAATCCTAAATAGAGTAAGTTCATTTTTGGCCCTTTTCTTTGAGTCAAATTTTGAACTTGATAGGTTGTCTACATGAGTTTTACATGTGACTCTTTTAGCTTTAGGGTTAATCTCTGTTAACTCAAGGTCCTAGTTATATAATTAGATTTTGATTAGGACTATGTGGTGCAGGTTAATTACCTTTAAGCTTTTGGATAGATTTGGAGCTCTTAGTGAGCATCAACTAAAGTTAAGGTAAGGGAAGCTAGTCTTATTATTTTTAATAAAACCCTAGGTTAGAAGATTCTGGATGTGGAGGTGATGTGGTCACCAATTCTAATTGTTTTTGCTTGCAGGATTATCTCTCTTGAAGAGTAAAGTAATATATTGACTGAAATGGTTGATTTTGAATCTGTTATGGGAATAATTTGTTGAAACTGTTTGTGATTGAGAATTGAAAGTGTTTGAATGATAATATAAATGAGTTGAACTATTCTTTTTGAATATTTTGGTTGAATTACTTAAGTGAGATGTTTGATGAGAAGTGGTTGTGTGATTTCAGATGATGATTGATTTAAAGAGCATATATTTGGAATTAATTATGTGTTTTAAGTAAAGTTTGAGATATATTTGGATTGTTTAGAAATATATATATATATATATATATATATATATATATATATATATATATATGAAGTGATTGAGTGGTGCATTGATATGTCAAATGATGTATGTAATGAGGTTAAAGTGTGACCAAGACGTAGTATTTTCAGGAAAGGAAATACCATGTTGAGATTGTTATTAGGGTGTATTGATTTGTGAGTGTCCTGTGAATGAGACGATCCTGACTCTACTGATATAATGGAATCAAATAGATGAAGTTATTCAGTTGGTGAGAGTCGAAGGAGGTCCATTTGGCTGATTTTGAGGTTTGAAAGAACTGATCAGAGCATATCAAATGGATTTACCCTGTCATATGAAGATGATGAGATGATGAGATATTGAGATAATTATGTGCATGGCTGTGTGGGTTTCACAGCAGTAGTATGACAGGTGCAGGTCTCTGGATGCTAATTTCAATACACGAGTCTTCCGGAAGTAGAGTCAAATGTCTATGTGTTGTGAGTCAGTAAAAGTCTGACATATGAAAGATGAATTTTATGAATGTAATAGACACTTGATGGTTTGAGAAATCATATGAGAATTGATGAATTATGCTTATTAATTTGAAATTTAAATTATATCAAAACTTTTTATATAGATAGCTTACCCTATTATTTGTTTGTGTTTGTTTCTTTATATGTGATGATCGTGTTTTACATGGGAGCAGATGAGATTTCAAGTGATAGAGCTCCTTAGTGAACAGCTGGAGAATGAGATAGTTTTATTTGAATGTTTTGTTTTATTGTTAAAACTTTAGATGTATATATATTAAATCCCTATGAAGAGGGATATTTCTTTTGAGATACACATATGAGAAAGTAGTATATGTTATTTGTAATTAGATATTGCTTGTTTTACTTTTATTACATTATATATGGGAAAAATTAAGGATGTTACATTATGGTATCAGAGCTGTTCGAACTTTAGGAGACCTAAGGGTTATGGGATTGTTTATGTGTGCTTTAGTTAGTCTGTTAGTAAAACTACATAGTTATGATTTTTTAGATTCATCCTAAATCTTTCTTTTCTGTTGTATAGCATGGCTCCTAGACTTCCTACCCTTCCCCAAGCTTCTTCTGAGATGAACAAGATTGCCAGGGCTATTGAGATGATGGCAAATGCTATCCAACCACAGATATGGCAATGGCTCAGAATCACCAGGCAGCAATGCATCATTGGGAGACTGCTAGATCTGGTGCAACAGCTTCCCATGTCAGTCAGTCTCAGGAGCAGATGGGACTGACAGAGTTCATGAGACACACCCACCTAAGTTCACTGGGAATGCCACTCCTGACCAAGCAGACCAATGGATAAGAGATTTAGAGAAGATCTTTAGGGCAACCTCCTGCCCTGAGGATAAGAAATTGGTATTTGCTACATATTTATTGTCTGGAGAAGCAGAGTTCTGGTGGATGGGAGCTCAACAGATGATGGAAGCCAGAGATGAAGTATTAGACTGGGAGAGTTTCAGAGTGAAGTTTTTAGAGAAATATTTTCCAGATAGTGCAAGGTTTGCAAAGGAAGCTGAATTCCTCAGGTTGGAACAGGGAGAGATGTTAGTGAATGCATATGCTACTAGGTTTGAGTACCTAGCCAGATTCTACACCCAAGTTACCTCTGAGGCTTGGAGGTGTAGGAAGTTTGAAGAAGGTCTAAAACATGAGCTGAAGAAGACTATAGCTCCTATGTGCATTAGAGAGTTTCCCGCCTTGGTGGAGAAGGCGAAGATGGTGGAGACCCTGGAAAATGGTGATTCCAGGGTGATCAGATCACACCAAGGAGGGTCTTCCAGTGGGAAGGCCAAGGTGCAGCATCAACAACATAAACCTTATGCTAGACCTCCACAACATAGGACAGGAACATCTCTCCCACAGTTTCAGCAACAACAACCATGGAGACCCACATGTTATCACTGTGCTGGAACCCATTTGAAGAAAGATTGTCCTCAACTTTCATCAGAGAGAAAGTGTTATACTTGTCAGAAAGAAGGACATCTATCAAAAGATTGCCCTAATAGGAGGAGGATAATTCCTGGAGGTAACTTGCAGTCAGGAAGAGGAGGAGGTGGTAGACCCCAAGCAACTGGAAGGGTGTTTGGTATGTCAGGAGCTGAAGCATCTCAGTCAGGTAACTTGGTACAAGGTGTATGTTATATAGCTGGTAGATATGTGAAAGTTTTATTTGATTCTGGAGCAACACACTCTTTTGTGTCGAGTTTATGTGTAGCGGAGTTGGGTCTTCTAGTAAATGAGTTGTCGTTTGAATTGTTGGTCTCTACACCAACATCAGGAAAAAGTTTTGACCTCTACAGTTTGCTCTGAATGTCCAGTAATAGTAGAGGGACGCAGGTTCAAAATAAATTTGATCTGTCTACCTCTTCAGGACTTAGATGTTATCTTAGGGATGGATTGGCTATCTGCCAATCACATTCTCATAGATTGTGGTCAACAGAAAATAGTGTTTTCAGATTCCAAGAAGTCATATGTGATGTCTGCTCAGCAGGTGTGGTCAGAATTGAAAGAAGGATCAAAGTGTTTTGTAATCTTAACTCAGATGGAAGTTAAGAATGAAGAAGAAATGAGTAGTATACATGTGGTGAAGGATTTCATGGATGTATTTCCAGAAGAAATACCTGGATTACCTCCTAAGAGAGAAGTAGAATTCTCTATTGATTTGGTACCTGAAGCTGGGCCAGTGTCAATGGCACCTTACAGAATGGCTCCAGCTGAGTTGATTGAACTAAAGAAGCAAGTTGGAGATTTGTTAGAGAAACAATTCTTCATACCAAGTGTATCTCCATGGGGAGCTCCGGTGCTTCTAGTTAAAAAAATAAAATGGAGGGTCTCGTTTGTGTGTAGATTACAGACAGTTGAATAAGTTGACCATCAAGAACAAGTATCCTCTGCCCATAATTGATGATTTGATTGATCAGTTACATGGAGCCTCAGTGTTCTCAAAGATTGATCTGAGATCTGGATACCACCAGATTTTGGTAAAGGCTGAAGATGTTCAGAAGACAGCCTTTAGGTCTCGTTATGGACACTATGAGTATGTGGTGATGCCGTTTGGAGTAACAAATGCTCCAGCTTTGTTCATGGATTACATGAATAGAATTTTTTGTCCATTCTTGGATAAGTTTGTTATAGTCTTTATAGACGACATACTTATTTATTCAAGGACTAAGGGAGAACATGAAGAGCATCTGAAGACAATGTTGGAGATTTTGAGGGAGAAGCAATTATATGCTAAATTCTCTAAGTGTGAGTTTTGGCTGAAGGAAGTCAACTTCTTAGGGCATGTAATATCAACTCAGGGGATCTCAGTGGATCCAGCCAAAGTGGAGGCAGTGTTTCAATGGGAACGTCCAAAGACAGTGACTGAGATAAGGAGTTTTGTGGGTCTAGCTGGCTACTATCGGAGGTTCATTGAAGATTTTTCCAGGGTAGTAGCTCCTTTGACTCAATTAACCCGCAAAGATCAACCTTTTGCTTGGACTGACAGATGTGAGGAGAATTTCATAGAGCTGAGGAAAAGGTTAACTAGTGCTCCGGTGTTAGTGATTCCTGATACAGGAAAACCTTTTGAAGTTTACTGTGATGCTTCACATCAGGGTTTGGGTTGTGTCTTGATGCAAGAGAAAAGACCAGTTGCATATGCTTCAAGGCAACTCAAAGTTCATGAGAGAAACTATCCAACTCATGACTTAGAGTTGGCAGCTGTGGTGTTTGCTTTGAAGATTTGGAGGCATTATTTATATGGAGCTCAATTTCAAGTGTTCAGTGACCATAAAAGTTTGAAATACTTGTTTGATAAAAAAGAGTTGAATATGAGACAAAGAAGATGGATGGAGTTTTTGAAGGATTATGATTTCCAACTGATGTATTGATGTGATTCCACTAGCTTAGAAGAGAAAGGTTCTTGACCTTCTTAGGAATCACCTTGAGTTGGACATTATAGAGGCACTTTTCTTAGAGTTGGATCATTGTTCTAAGACAAGAACTCACCAAAAACTAGTACCAAATCCCAAACTAGTATCAAATGGATTTACCCTGTCATATGAAGATGATGAGATGATGAGATATTGAGATAATTATGTGCATGGCTGTGTGGGTTTCACAGCAGTAGTATGACAGGTGCAGGTCTCTGGATGCTAATTTCAATACACGAGTCTTCCGGAAGTAGAGTCAAATGTCTATGTGTTGTGAGTCAGTAAAAGTCTGACATATGAAAGATGAATTTTATGAATGTAATAGACACTTGATGGTTTGAGAAATCATATGAGAATTGATGAATTATGCTTATTAATTTGAAATTTAAATGATATCAAAACTTTTTATATAGATAGCTTACCCTGTTATTTGTTTCTTTATATGTGATGATCGTGTTTTACATGGGAGCAGATGAGATTTCAGGTGATAGAGCTCCTTAGTGAACAGCTGGAGAATGAGATAGTTTTATTTGAATGTTTTGTTTTACTAAAACTTTAGATGTATATATATTAAATCCCTATGAAGAGGGATATTTCTTTTGAGATACACATATGAGAAAGTAGTATATGTTATTTGTAATTAGATATTGCTTGTTTTACTTTTATTACATTATATATGGGAAAAATTAAGGATGTTACAGTTTTTGGCTAAGGCAAGACTTGGTATTTAAGTAGTCCATTGTGACTCACCTCTCTTACCTGGAAAACTACCTTCTTTAACTTCCCTCATTTTTTCTCAAAGTAAAACATTTCTAGACACAAAGTTCTAGTCATGTCTGCTCATTCTTCAAAGTCTATGGAAAGTGATGTGAAATCCATCAAATCCCTTTTGAAACAACTTTCCAAGGATATTCAATCAATTTCATCTAAACATTTGGAGAATGAGACCAAAACTAATGAATTGACTAAAGCAAAGGATGAGAAGTCTCAAATTTCAAAAAAAATACATTCTCATGCATATAGCTCTCAAGTTTATGATTCTTTTGGGGAAGAAAGTCTTGGGATAAATGAACCACCCCTTAGGAGAGCTAGAAAAGAGAGAGAAGAAAACCTAAAGGAGGTTAAGGTATAGCTACCTCATTTCTATGGAAAAGAAGATGTAGAAACATATCTATATTGGGAGATGAGGGTAGAGCAATTGTTTGCTTACAACCATGTGAGTGAAGAAAAGAAAGTACCCTTAGCTACCTTAAGTTTTCAATGTGATGCTATGTATTGGTGGAATGCTCTAAAAAGAGAGAGACATCTCCAGAAGGACCCTCCCATTACATCTTGGAATGACCTTAGGGGAGCCTTGAGATGTCGTCATATTCCCTCACATTACAATAGGAAGTTGATGGACAAGCTCCAAAGACTTCATCAAAAAGATATGAGTGTAGAAGAATATTGGCAAAAGATGATATCATATATTGAGAGGGCAAGGATTAACAAAGACAACCATACCACCATAGCTAGGTTTCTAAGTGGTCTCAAACTTGAGATGAGAAACAAAGTTGAACTTTTATCTTATAGAGATTTAAATGACTTGATTCAACTTAGCATTAAAGTTGAAAAACAGATTTTGAGAAAACAATAAAGTCAAAAACAAAGTTCATACTATGTATCTTATGACAAGGATGAGTTCCATAGAGGGGAAGAACATATACAAGAAACATCTCTAGAACTTTCCCAAAACCTAACCAAGCATATCCCTCACACTTAAGCTAGAGAAATTCCATGTTTAGAATACCTTGGCAATGATCAATTAGCATCTCTATGTTCCAATGAAAGATCTATGATCTTAAAGGACAAAAATGAGAATAGTAGCCAAGAAAAAGAAGCTAGTGAGAGTGATGAAGAGAAAATAGAAAAAGAGAAAACTTTTAGGAAACAAAAGGCGTGGGAGAAGAGTGTTCCTTCCCACAAGGTCATTCAACAAGGCAAGCACATTGAACATACCCTTGAAAACATGCTTCTTGTTGAACAACCTAGCCTTACCTCTTGTAAAGGAACACTTGCAAGTATAAGCAAAAAAGAAGAGTCTTTAAAAGAAGCTTGCATAGATAAAGACTATTTCTCATATGTGCTAGGATATCACCAAGTGAATGTCAAGTTATCTATAAGCATCTACAAAAACAAATTTTTATGTGAAGTAGTGCCTGAAGAAACTTGTCATGTCTTATTGAGACAACCATTGCAAAGTGTACAAATTTTCATAAACAATGGTTGTAACAATAAGACTATCTTTACACATAAGAGAAAAAGTCTTCATGAAGGAGAACTCATGGGCCCAATTAGAGTTGATAAAACTCTAGAGCTTTTAAAAGGAAAACTTTTGTCCGCCATGAGAAAAGAAGTTCAAAGACATTACTTTAGGTACAATTCTTGTTTTCAAACTACACCTAAGGCAAACTCTCAAGAACTCTATACTCCTTCACCTTTTGTAAATGATCCTTGGGAAGACACAAATTTCATATTACAGCTTCCTAGGACAACAAAAGTTTTTGATTCCTTCTTCATGGATGTGGATAAACTCTTCCTAAGAAAAGTGACAAGTCTCCATGATTTATCTTCAAAAATAGTGATGGATAGAGCTCCAAAATTTGAAAACATAGCTCTTCCTTCTATGCTTCACGAAATCATGAGGGACACCCACAATTCTTGGGATAAGAATCCTTTTCCTATTGAGCATGCATACAATGGAGTAGTCCACAAGATTACTCATATTTCTACATTTGAAGTTGTATGTGAACATAGTCTTCTTGCCCTTTTAAAGTTGTTACCACCTCCTAAAGGAATTATGCCTAAGGGAAAAGTAACTACTATTGGAAATTTTAGAAAACATAAGAGCATTAGAGGACACAAACAACCATCAAAAGGGAAATATTGTGAGAAGTTGCCAAAAACAAAAGAAAAACAAAAATAGCAACTTCACACAATTAAGTTTTCTCCAAATGCTCACACTAACTCCTTTGCTTTGTTTCAAGATTCCCATAGATTGACATTTTTTACGGGAGGACACACCTTGACGAAGCAAGAGGCTGCTATTCGAGATGAAGTCTGTAGATCTGAGAATAGATCTTCTCAAGAAGGAGGAGATGATGGACACCATCCATCCACAACCATCCCCCTAGTTGAAGAAAAAGTGTTGGATTTGAGGACAAATCCTTTTCAAAAGGGAGGGGATGATGGAAGAGGGTCAAGCACAACCTCATATAAAAAGACAGGAGCCAAGACGTGAGCATCCAAAGCCAAACCAAGAGCGTCTAGGCCAAAGTTAATAGCGTCTAGCACAAGGTGGAGAGCGTTTAGAAGGAAGGGTAGACCGTCTAGGACCTATTACTAGGTCCATGACCAAGCTACGGATGTGAGACTTGGGCCAAGCTATGGATGGGAGAAGAAGCAACTTGTATATGCTACATGAAGGCCCATTAAGGATAGCTTAGTATTAGTTGTGGTGTAAATAGAATAAACTTGATTCCATGAGACTTGACCTAGATTTGCTAAAGATTTGGTCACTTTCTAGAAGGATTCTCCACATGGTCATGTGCTCCATGTGATGTAAATTTGCATTTCATTTTGATTAGCATTAGGGTTGCATTATGGTCCTCCTTAGCCTATAAAAGGAGGAGCCTACACCTTGTATTTTCAAGATTGAATAGAGTATTGTTATGCTGCCAATTTAGTGCCATACATTACTCCTTGCCTAGCTTCTAGGTTTTAATCTTCATTTCACCACCTTCAAAGGGGTTGGCCGAACCTCCCCATTTCCACACTCTTCATGCACCTGCAAGGTCACCACACCTCTTAGGACGACCTTGTTCACCTCCTCGATTAAGCTTCTGCACCATCTTCCACAAACATCCAAGAAGAGCTCATAGGAAATCCATCACAAAATCAAGCCAAAACACCAAAATCATAGAACTTGGCTTTGCACCAACCATGCCAAGATCAATTCCTTTTGCTCCCAAACTTCTCCCACATCACTTTGGAGGCATTTGTAAGGATTGAGTCCAACCAGTTTTCCAAAACCATGATTTTCGTTTTTCACCCACCACACTACCAAGTCACAAAATCAAGCCCAAACAACAAAATCATGGAACTTGGCTTTGCACCAACCATGCCAAGATCAATTCCTTTTGCTCCCCAAATTCTCCCACATCACTTTGGAGGCATTTTTGAGGATTGAGTCCAGCCTGTTTTGCAAAACCATGATTTTTATTTTTCACCCAACACAACACCAAGTCACAAAATCAAGCCAAAACACCAAAATCATGGAACTTGGCTTTACACAAACCATGCCTAGATCGATTACTTTTGCTCCCACACATCTCCCACATCACCTTGGAGGCATTTGTAAGGATTGAGTCCAAACAGTTTTCCAAAACCATGATTTTCGTTTTTCACCCAACATACCACCAAGTCACAAAATCAAGCCAAAACACCAAAATCATTGAACTTGGCTATGCACCAACCATGCCAAGATCAATTCCTTTTGCTCTCAAACTTTTCCCACATAACTTTGGAGGAATTTGTGAGGATTGAGTACACCCAGTTTTCCAAAACCATGATTTTCGTTTTTCACCCCACACACCACCAAGTGACAAAATCAAGCCAAAACACCAAAATATAACTTGGTTATGCACCAACCATGCAAATATCAATTCCTTTTGCTCCTAAACTTCTCCCACATCACTTTTGGAGGCATTTGTGAGGATTGAGTCCAGCCAGTTTTGCAAAACCATGATTTTCGTTTTCACCCAACACACCACCAAGTTACAAAATCAAGCCAAAACACCAAAATCATGGAACTTGTCTTTCCACCAACCTTGCCAAGATCAATTCCTTTTGCTCCCAAACTTCTCCCACGTCGCCCAGATGTAGAGACGCCAAGAGGAAGCGTCGCCAAGGCAGGACAAGGCGTCGCTTGGGTGGAGGCGTCGCCAAGGCAAGGCGTCGCCTGAGTAGAGGCGTCGCCCAACCAGGGCGTCGCCAGATCAAACAGTGTAAAAGCAAGGTAACCGCGGGGTGGTTCCCCGATACCCATGGGTAGGAAAGACCATGGAGGGAGCGACGTCGTGGGAAAGCCTCAGGACCCAATATCTCGGGAAAATGATAAAGAGAAGGAAAAGGTGGCTTCAAGGCCATAGTGATAGTACCAGTGAAGGGCAGCCTGACTCGTGAAGTACCCCTGCCGCCCCAGAGACGCCTTCGGGACAGATACAACCCAAGAGGAAGGTCACGCCCAGGATAACCGGGTGCAGGGTGCGAGAGGAAGGCAGATACGCTCTCAGAGTAAGTGGCTAGATACTTGGGGGCATGAGTTGGCACCCAAAAAGCCACCCCTAGCGCAGTAGCACTCCCAGGCAGCAGGACCCACACGTAGAAATGTCCCCAGATGGGCAGAAACGCCCCCAGATGGGGTCATGGCGTCGTGAGGCCCTCCACGTGTACGACAGCCATGCCAGAATGGAAACACCCTCTAGTCAGGTGCCAGGTAATTAAAGATATTCAATACAGTTTCCCTTTCGGGCATTCTGGTACTATTAGAGCTCCCAAGCGTTTCAAACGTCTTAAATGCGCTACGTTTCGTAATTAAGCGCTTTAAAGAGTGCGTTACGTTAGGGAGTAAAAGCGCTTTAAGGCGCTTTAAATGCTGGGCTGTTTAAATAGCGCTGAGAATGTCGGAAAAAGGGTTGGAACCTTTGGCAAACTTACGAGAAACGCTTTGGTTGCTTGCCCGTGCTTTAAGGTTACGTACAAGTGACTAGAGAATATTTTTGCCAAAAGGAGACAACACACACACAGATACACAGTTCTTTTACCACCTTCAGAGTGCCACACGCGGTGCTCAGATACGTGGGTGGACAGTTTTTTTTGGTGTTTCTTGCTGGCTGACTTGAGCGTCGGAGTGCAAACGGCCGCTAGGGCGCCTCTTTGTCCTCTTTTTTGCAGGAATTCACAGGCAATCAGTGGGAAGGAGTCCTTAGCTGACGGTTGAGGTCGCGCACGAAGACGTCCCGGTCAACCGGACGGAACATTTGGCGCCCACCGTGGGGCTCGATATAAATCATCAGTCCCATCACAAGTTCGAGGAGAAGTTACCAAGCTACAATAACGTTGAAGGAGGTTGGAGTGACAATGGCCCCCACCAGACGAAGAGCAGCGCGCGCAGCCCCAGCAGACCTATCCATGCAGCAGGTCCTGGAAATAATGAGGAGGCTGCAGCAGGACATGGCGGATTCGAAGATGGAGCAGGAGCGCATGCAGGCAGATCTTGACGCCTTGCATGACCGCAACGAAGAGCTCCACCGTGTGAATGAGGAGTTGCGCCAGGGCTTGAGAAACGATCGGAGGCTGCCTGGGCAGGACGAGACGGAGAACCATTCCCCGCCAAGGGAGTTTTCCACTCCTTTCTCGCAGGAGATCCTAGATGCAGCGATTCCGAACACGTTCGCAGGACCCAAGGTAATCTTCACTGGGATGGAGGACCCAGAGACGCACCTCGCTGCATTTCACACGCAGATGGTCCTGATAGGCGGTTCTGATGCTGCCAAGTGCAAGCTCTTCATGAGCACCCTGACAGGGATGGCCATGGACTGGTTCATTAGCCTCCCCGAGGGCCATATCACATCTTTCCGCCAGTTGTCGCGGTTATTCAGAGAACAGTATTTGGCCAACAAGGCCCCGCCGCCGGTCTCTTACGACCTGTTTGACGTGAAGCAGTATCAGGGGGAGACCCTGAAGGAGTATATCAATCGCTTCGGGGCCCAGGTCGTGAAGGTTGGTACAACAGAGGAGCCTATGATCGTGTACGCATTTGTGAAAGGCGTATGCCCCGGCCTCTTTGGAGAATCTATTATCTGCAATCGCCCTAGGACTTTCGCTGAATTACGGCGTAGGGCGGTAGAGCATATTGCTTCGGAAGGGGAGGTATGTGTGAAGCGCACCAGCGCCGTGCCCTCACGCCCGAGGGGACCAACGCGAGTTCAACCCGTCAGAGTCAATGAGACAAGGACGGGGAGAAAGAAGCCAGAGGCTAGACGCCCCTACGAGGCCAGAAAGCCCCAGCCTCGGGGCCCCGCCGGAGGCGAATGCCCCGCAAGAGAAAGAGCAAGACCGGCGAGGTACAACTTCGTAGTCGAGTTGAAGGATTTGATCGCCGTACCCAACATAGCCGAGAGGCTGAGGCGACCGGCTAAGACCGACAAAGTGTTAGGGCCCCGCAAAGACTCTTGGTGCGAATTTCACGAGGCTTTCGGGCACCAAATTGATAATTGCCTGTCGTTGGGCTACCAGCTAGATGAGCTGGTGAGGACTGGGTTTTTGAAAGATTATGTCGCAGAGTCCACCACGATCGCCACCCTGCCGCCGCCGGCAGATGAGCCAGCACACGAGATGCCTGTGCTTGGCGAGGTCCACACCATTGCTGGAGGTTTTTCCGGCGGAGGACCCACCGCCTCCCAGCGGAAGAAATACGCGAGGGGGGTGAATTCAATCGAAGAGAGGCTCTCGGGGGAGCCCTGGGAGTCAGATATTGTGTTCACAAGAAGAGACCTCCGAGATGTGGTGCCCCAAGACAACGATCCCGTTGTCATCTCGGTCGTCACGGCTGGAAGGAAGGTCCACAGAGTGCTTGTTGATCAAGGAAGCTCGGCAGACGTCATGTTTCTGTCGACCTTTAATAAGCTACGGTTGTCCCCCGATCTGCTGAGTCCCTATACGGGATGTTTGTATGGGTTTGGGGATAACCAGATAGAGGTCCGGGGGTACCTGGAGTTGAGGACTACGTTCACAGACGGAGAGGCTTCCCGAACAGAGAGCATTCAGTACCTCGTCATGAACGCCAATTCCGCCTACAATATTTTGCTGGGCAGACCGGCGTTAAACCGTCTGAGTGCAATATCCTCCACCCGTCACATGAAGATGAAGCTACCGGACCTCAGTGGCCGGGTGATAGTCATCAGATCAGACCAGGAGGAGGCGAGGAAATGCTACGAAAACAGCCTGAAGACGAAGAGAGGCGTTTTCATGGTGTACGAACGTCCGCCGAGCACGGACGCAACGATGATTGAGGCGACGCCCGCTGGGCTGACGCTTGAAGAGGCCATAGCAGAAAGGGCGATGCCCGAAGCAGATGTGCCAATGGAGGAGGCACCTGTGGAAGAGGCGGTGCCCCCCGAAGAAGCGGCGCCCGTAGAAGAAGTGGCGCCCGCCAAAGATGATAATAGGGAGCAACCTGCAGCTAACACCCTAGAAAGGGAGATTGGCGGCAAAGCTTTCAAGTTAGGAAGCTCGCTAAGTCCAGAAGAACAGGAAGGGGTGGCAGAAGTGATTTCGCGCCACTTGGATGCCTTCGCATGGTCCGCCTCGGATATGCCGGGCATCGACCCCGATTTCCTGTGTCACCACCTCAGCATGGACGCCACGGTCCGCCCCGTGCGTCAGAGAAGGAGGAAGTTCAATGAGGAGCGACAACAGGTGGTGAAAGACGAAACGCAGAAGCTGCTAAGTGCTGGCCACATTAGGGAGATTCAGTACCCTGAGTGGCTCGCCAACGTCGTCTTGGTGAAAAAGGCGAACGGGAAATGGAGAATGTGCGTTGACTTCACGGACCTGAACAAGGCGTGCCCAAAGGATTCCTATCCGCTGCCCAGCATCGACGCCCTAGTGGACAGCGCGTCTGGCAGCAAGGTGTTAAGCTTCCTGGACGCCTTCTCAGGGTATAACCAAATCAAGATGCACCCTAGGGACGAGAGCAAGACTGCGTTCATGACTGAAACATGCAGTTATTGCTATAAGGTGATGCCCTTCGGGCTCAAAAATGCGGGCGCCACGTACCAGAGGTTAATGGACAAGGTCCTGGCGCCAATGCTCGGGAGGAACGTATACGCCTACGTAGACGACATGGTGGTGGCGTCGCAGAACAGGGTGCAGCACATGGCGGACTTGGAGGAGTTTTTCAACACAATATCCAAATACCGCCTCAAGTTGAACCCCGAGAAGTGTGTTTTCGGGGTAGAGGCCGGTAAATTCTTGGGTTTTCTGCTCACCGAGAGGGGGATAGAGGTGAACCCCGACAAATGTGCGGCTATTATCGCCATGCGGAGTCCGACATCGGTAAAGGAGGTTCAACAGTTGACAGGGCGGATGGCGGCGCTCTCGAGGTTTGTTTCCGCCGGAGGAGAAAAGGGGCACCCGTACTTCCAGTGCCTCAAGAGAAACAGTCGCTTTGCATGGACTGAGGAATGCGAAGCGGCTTTCGTTAAGCTGAAGGATTACCTGGCGACACCTCCAGTTCTCTGCAAACCGGTAACGGGTGTGCCCCTCCGATTGTATTTTACCGTAACAGATAGGGCCATCAGTTCTGTGTTGGTCCAAGAGCAGGACCAGAGTCAGAAGCCCATCTACTTTGTAAGCAAAGCCTTACAGGGAGCTGAGACAAGGTACCAAGCACTGGAGAAGGCGGCGCTGGCGGTAGTGTTCTCGGCTAGGAGGCTCCGTCATTACTTCCACAGTTTTACGGTGGTGGTAATGACCAACCTCCCCATACAGAAGGTGCTGCAGAAGCCTGATGTGGCAGGAAGAATGGTACGCTGGGCAGTGGAGCTGTCAGAATTCGACATACAGTACGAGCCTAGAGGATCCATTAAAGGGCAGGTGTACGCGGATTTTGTAGCAGAACTTTCGCCCGGAGGTGAGCAAGAGGTGGAAGCGAGTTCACAGTGGCTGCTCTCGGTTGATGGCTCCTCAAACCAACAAGGGAGTGGTGCGGGAATAGTGCTGGAAGGACCCGACGGCATACTGATCGAGCAGGCCTTGCGTTTTGCCTTCAAGGCAAGTAACAACCAAGCAGAATATGAAGCCCTGATTGCAGGAATGCTCTTGGCCAAGGAGATGGGCGCACGGAACCTCCTAGTGAAGAGCGACTCCCAGTTGATTACGGGGCAGGTGTCGGGTGAGTTCCAGGCGAAGGACCCCCAGATGGCGGCGTATCTAAAATACGTCCAGTTGTTGAAAGGGGCGTTCAACGCTCTTGAGTTAATACACGTCCCGAGGGAGCAGAATGCCAGAGCCGACCTGCTCGCAAAGCTGGCCAGCTCAGGCAAGGGGGGTAGACAGAGGACAGTGATCCAGGAGACCCTCAAAGCTCCGCGTTGATTCGTGGAAGACAACAGGGTGGATGTCCTCCAGATTTATGCATCAAGGGGAAGGCCGAGGAGTCATTCCTCATTAACCCAAGATACGCAGAGGGCGCCCCGCATCAGTATATACGCGGATGCGTCTGAGGAAGAGCAGATGCAGGTTTGTGTCCTGTCCACGGGAGACACCTGGATGACGCCCTATAAACGGTACCTGGCGGATGGGGCCCTTCCAGTGGACCCTGAAGAGGGTAAGAAAATCAAAAGGAATGCCGTAAGATATACCTTGGTGGATGGGGTGCTGTTCAGACACGGTTTCACTCACCCTATCCTAACGTGCGTCAGTGGCGATGAGTGCACCAGGATAATGGCGGAGCTACATGAAGGCATCTGCGGAAGCCATGTAGGAGGAAGGTCCTTAGCCTCCAAGGTGATACGCGCAGGTTTCTTCTGGCCAACAGTGAAAGAGGATTGCGCACGGCACGCCCAGCGGTGTAAGCAATGCCAAAAGCACGCCGACTGGCACAAGGCGCCGCCAGAAGAGTTGCGGTCCATATACAGCCCGTGGCCTTTCCACACATGGGGAATTGACATCTTGGGCCCTTTTCCACTGGCAATCAGGCAGATGAAATATCTGATCATCGCCATAGAATACTTCACTAAGTGGATAGAGGCAGAGCCCGTGGCACAAATCACTATGCATAAGGTACAGCATTTTGTGTGGAGAAACATCGTGTGTCGCTTTGGCGTACCCAGGCGCCTGATATCTGACAACGGGACCCAGTTCGCCAGTCAGCAGTTGAGAAATCTGTGCGCTGAAGTGGGAATCAAGCAAGTGTTCGCGTCGGTCGAACACCCCCAGACCAATGGACAAGTAGAGTCAGCAAACAGAGTTCTGCTGAGGGGGTTAAAAAAAAGGTTAGAGAAGGCCAAAGGGGTGTGGGCGGAAGAGGTGCCAAGGATTGTATGGGCATACCACACCACGCCCCAATCCTCTACTATGGAGACGCCGTTCAGTTTGGTGTACGGGTCGGACGCGATGATTCCAGTAGAAATACACGAAAGCTCACCGCGTTTTCAAAACTTTGTGGTGGAGGAATCTAATGTGGAAAGACGGGTAAACCTGGATCTGCTAGAAGAGGCTAGGGAAGAAGCTAGAATAAAAGCTGAAGCGATGAAGAGAAGAGTGGAGCGGCAATATAGCTCTAAAGTAAAGCCACGACAGTTTCAGGTGGGCGACCTGGTGATGAGGAAAGCTCACCCCTACGAGTTGGAGAATAAGCTGTCTCCCAAGTGGACCGGGCCCTTCAGAGTTACTGAGGGTAAGGGCAACGGTTCGTACAACCTGGAGACTTTAGATGGAGGCCCTATCCCGCGCAGTTGGAATGCAGCCAACTTAAAATTTTATTTCAGTTGACCTATGTAAGCAGCATGTAACAATTTAGTTGAAGGGGACGCTCTTTTTCCCTTTCGGGGGTTTTTTAATGAGGTCACCCTAATAAATGGAAAAACCAGTTGAGAAAAAGAAGTGCCTTGGTTTTCAGCCTTTATTTTTCCTTGTTAGAAGTAATGTGATGCGCCGCCTAGGCCATGGTATCGCCAAGGAAGAAGGCGTCGCCTAGGTCTTGGCATCGCCCAGAAAGAAGGCGTCGCCCAAGGAAAAGCATGCATCGGTGGCAGAACGAGGCGAAAGGAAGTCGCACGGTATATGAAGCATATGCAAAGTAAAGTGGCGTTGTAAAGAATTATGATATTGAAAAGTTGTTATTACAAGCAATGTTCAGTACAAAATGCAAAAACACAAACAAGCCACTTCTCAGCGCTCATCAGAGTCATCACTGGAGGAAGGCGATGCCTCTTTCCCAGCCCGCAGCGCTCGAGTAAGTCGTGTCCTCTTTTCTCGGCTTATTTTCGAACCTGCACAAAGGGAACAAATGTATTAGAGACACAGTTAAGAAAGACAGGCACAGTTAGAAAGTAACGAGGGTCGAAGTTGCCTAAGGCAGTGGTTCTTACTTATGTACTTCTCAAGAGTCCTAGCGTTGGACTCCAAGCTGATCACCGTAGCATAGTCAAAACCTCCCGCCTCAGCAAGAGTCCGGCAAGCTATTTGATCACTTGGAGCCAGATTCTTGAGGGGTTTGGCTTTGAGGGCCTTTTCCTCTCTCACCCAGTACAGTGGAAACCCATCCAGAGCGTCGGGAACAAGATCAGTACAGCAGATCTTGAAGAACCGGCCTTTCCACCCCGTGAACGAGCTTTGGAAGGGCGTGAAGAGAACTCTTCCGGGCACATTGCTGAGAGTTACCCAGAGGTTGTGTCTCTGTCTCTTCACCTCAAAAAAGTGAAGAAAGAGGTCAACCGAGGGTGCACAACCCAGAAACCCAAAGAGGACATCGAAGGCCTTGACAAAGGCCCAGCTGTTGGGGTATAACTGGGCTGGAGCCACGTTGATCTCCGTCAGCAGTTCCTTCTCGAACCAGGAGAAGGGTAAGCGCACCCCGATGGTCTTGAACACCACCTAGTAAAAGTAAAAGAAAGGGACCCCGTTGTTGGCCCGTTCGTCTCCACACACTGGCTCCCCCAGAGTGCAAGGGAGCACAGCGATGTCGTCATCGTGCCTCCTCGCGAAGGCCCGGTGGTCGTAAGAACACAACTCCCCTTTGTGTTCCCGTACGGCCCTGGTGGAAAGCAAGCACGAACACTCATCAAGAAGTTCGCTCGAGGCCCAAGGGTACAAGTCTTTGGGACGAACCCTAGGGGAAGCATCGTGAGAAGACATTCTTCAGCACGATCAGGATGGCTAGAAGTGCAAGGGCTGAGCGAGGGAGCGAAGGTTAGAACAGCCCTTCGACAGAGAAGAAAGAACGCAAGTAGGTTATGAAGAGTGAGAAAACGATGAAGATAGTTCCAGAGCTTGAAGAGTTAAATAAAGCGGTTAGAGCGCCAAACGACGTGAATGGATGCACCGCACGATTGATACACGTGGCAGAAGATGAAAGGATGACGCTGGCACCACTGGTTTAAATCAGAAAATGTCCCGTCAACAGAATATCCAATGGTACGATCCGCCGTCGAAAATGAGTCAGGGGCATAGCAGGAGTCAGGACTTGATGAAATGACCGAATGTCCCACAAACCATACAAGTAGCGCCACGTGGATCAAGTCGAATGACCGAATGTCCCACAAACCATACAAGTAGCGCCACGTGGATCAAGTCGAATGACAGAAGGTCCCATCAGCTATACAGGGAGCGCCACGTGGATGGCACAGACAAAGCCTTGGGCTTTTCGCTGCTATCAGTCGTTGACCAAGGCAAGAGTTAAGGTCAGTGTCGAGGTAAAGGTAACGCCCGAGGCGTTGCCAGGGAGGACGTAAAGGGCGACGACAGACGAGAAGTTGCGAGCGTCGCCAACCCAAATACCGACTGGCGTTACCTCCCCGATACCCCCAGGTAGGAAAGACTGAGGAGGGAGAAGAAATCAGAGAAAGGCAAAGTTAGTTGCAGGCGTCGCCTCCCCGATACCCACAGGTAGGAAAGACTGTGGAGGGAGACGAGACCGTCAAACGCCAGCGAGTCACTGGCAGGGTGTTCCCCGATACCTATGGGCAGGAAAGACCATGGAGGGAACAAAAACCCCACAGCACTCAGCGTTTTAGACACCCGGGGACGATACGGTGCTGTTTTAGCAGGCCTCTCCTTAGGCGTGGGCGCCGAGCGTTAAAAGATCAAAGAAAGAGCCTTTCGGTATCAGATGTCCCAAATCAGTAACAAGAGTACGGATAGTTCAAAGAATTACAAGTTTTGGCAGATAAAATCAAAAAAGCGAAGGTAAAGAATGAAGAGTTAAGCTTGAAGAGGAAGGTGGCGGATGAGGGGCAGCAGTTCAGTCGTTCAAATCCATGGGCACGACCTTCCCGTCGACTACGTGGTGTGTGGGGTCGCAGTTCGAAAGGTTGACGCCAGGATTCTCGCAGGACGCCTGGGACAGGGCCTCTTGGAACCCCTCCTCGAAGGTGCCCGCCATCTCCTGGATAAGGGACTTTTTCTCCTTCTCCAGTTCCTCAATGGCGGCGTCTCCAGAGGCCACCTGCTTCTCCAGAGCCTCTTTCTCCACGCGAAGCCGGCTAACCTCGACCTGTAGTTTGTCGTAGTCAACTCGGAGAAGGTCCATAGCTTTGGCCTGCGTGGCCATTTCCTCCTCCATCCGCTCCACCTTGGCAGCCTGTTCACAGCAACGGTCCTTCAGGTCTTTGTGAGTTTCTGCATCCGCTTTGACCACTTCCTGAAGACCCGCCACCTATACTTGGAGAGCAACTTCACGAGCGTAGAAGTCAGCCTGGAGCTCCAAGGCCTCTGCCAGTTTCCTCTCAGTTTCCGCCCTGGACTCTTGTGCTTGTTTCAGGGAGGAACAATAAGCCTCGTTCTGGCGTCCTAGGATCCTCATCTCCTCCTCCAGGGTAGTTGCCTTCGTTTCCAAGGCCTGGAGAGTTTGAGTTTGCAAGACAGCGTTTTTGGCCTGGGAGCGCCATTCGAGGGCCACCGCCAAGAAGGCCCCCAAATAGAAAGGCATACCTTCCCTCCTGTCGGTACCTTCTGGCATAGTCTCACCGGTGAACCCCCTCATCAGATGCATGATTGGAGGGGGAATGGCAATGAAGTCGGGGGCGGCAGCGTTGGGAGCCGGGGAAGCAGTGGTTTCTGGCGGCGGCAGAGGCGGCGCAGATTCAGCACCTTCGCCCCTTTCCTCTTGGAGAATCATAGGAGGGAGTGAGGTTGCGCTTGGAGGGTTGTCCATAAAGGAGTTCCCTCCCTGTGGCGACGTCTCTGCCAGAAGAGGAACCCGCGCGGATTTTCTCCTTCTGAAGGGCGCCACACCCTCCGATTCCTCATCGTCTGACAGAATCTCCAAAACCCTTTTCCCTTTGTCAAGGGGGGGTGGAGCCGGTGACGAGGCCACAGCCAGGGGAACAGCGGCGATAGGCGAAAGAGAGTTGGGGGTTGGAAGCAAGTCAGAGCCAGGTGGAGACGTCGGAGATGGGCTAGAAGCAGCTTCAGCAGTGATTGGAGGCGGCGATGTCGGAGCCGGTGGGAGAATCGGATTGGCAACAGGGCTGGAGGAGACGCCTGCCTTGGCGGCACGAGCCTCCTTCAGTGCTTTCGCCAACATTATTCTTTTGGAAGCGCCCATCACCGATCCTACATCAAGACAGGCCAAACAACAAGGATTAGTACTAGAACGGTTATGTGGATTCACAATACAGGAAGAGATGCGAAATGCAAGTAACATTGTACAGTAAAAATGGTAATGCAGATAACCATAGCAACTAATGCATCATAAATCGCCAAGAGCAGATACCGAAGTATGTAGAAAGCCTATGGGCATTGAATTCGTTCGCGATGAGCTTGGCGGTATCGAAGACTATCCCCAGCCCCGCCAAGGCTTTGCATATATCCCGGTCAGGCGGGGCAAGTTCGTCCAGAGCCAAGGGCTTCATAGTTATGGGCTTGTCTGTCCAGTACAGGGGAAAGCCCTCTAGAATGGTAGGATCGCGCTTGGTCGCGCGTACCTTGAAAAATTTCCCCTTCCAGCCTTTGAACGAATTCTGGAAGAGCGTCAGGATGATGCGCCCGGCGATGCCAGAAAAGCTCATCCAGAGACTTTTCCCTTGCTTCTTTACCTCGAAGAAGTGAAGAAAAACGTCCACAGAGGAGGGAACACCTAGATAACCGCAGAGAATTTGGAACCCCCTCACGAAAGCCCAACTGTTGGGATGGAGTTGGGCGGGAGCAGTGTTTATCTCTGTCAGTAGCTCTTTTTTGAAGGGAGTTAGGGGCAGACGCAGGCCCACCCTTTTGAGCACCATCTGATAGAGGAAGAAGAAAGCGCATCCCCCAGTATCCCGTGAGTCCGCGCAAACGGGCATCCCAGGTCGCACTCGGCTTACCAGGACTTGGGAGTCATGACTTTTGTGGAAAGCATTGAAGTTATAGAGAGCAGGGTCCCCCCTGTGGGCCTCCACGTCCTCAACGGAGTTCAGGAGGGAACATTCGTCCAGAAGTTCGTCGGGGGCCCAGTCATATTCGCCCTTATAATGAGACTTGGGGAGCGGGGGAGGCGCGGTGGTCTTGGTTTTTGCCATCAACGCCAATGCTGAAGATCAAAAGAGAAAGAAAGGGTTCAGAGAAAAGGGGTTTGGAGAGAAGAAAAGGGGAAAATGGAAGAACCCTAGGAGCGCCCTACCCGCAAGAGAACGAAGGGAAGCGAAAGGAACAACGAAGCATACAAACAATATCCAGAGAAGTACGAGAATAACAACAGTCCCAAGCAGTTTCCTATAATGCGACAACAGTGAAGAGTTGAGAGTGCTCGAAACCATACCTTTGCTGTTGAAGTGGAGGCGGTAGAAGAGCGCAGGAAGGGGAGAATCGCAATTGCAGAGAGAAGAGGTTTTGGAGGCGATGAACAGGGCAAAGTAGCGGAGTGAATGAATGTAACAGTAGGGTGAGCGCGGGGTTTGGAGTAACTTAAACGTTACATTTCGCGACTCAAGAAGCGTTAACTAAGGGCCGTAGGATCGGGCCACGCGTCAGAGGGTCGATTGCCCAGGGGAAGTGCAAGGGTCTCTAAAGGAGGGCCACGCGATGGGCCACGTGGCGCGCGATCAAGGGTAGCCCAAAAGGTGTAATCATCCCCATTTCAGGGAATTTCCAATCGCTCATTAAGAATACCCCTGCGGTTCAGAAAATGTCCCGTCAGTAATTCGAAAATTTGCTGAGTCAGCAGAGAATGACACGTCATCGGGAAGGCACGTGGATGGCGGAGGCAAGGCTTTAGCCTTTGCGCTGAAGACAAGTCTTCGGCTTAAGACTGGGGGGCTTGTGTACCGTCCCGTATCAGGGCGTTGACTAAGTCAAGGTCAAAGTCAACGACTGGAGAGTCAAAGTCAACTCAAGGTGTCGCCCAGATGTAGAGACGCCAAGAGGAAGCGTCGCCAAGTTGGCGACGCCTAGGCGTCGCCTGAGTAGAGGCGTCGCCCAACCAGGGCGTCGCCAGATCAAACAGTGTAAAAGCAAGGTAACCGCGGTGTGGTTCCCCGATACCCATGGGTAGGAAAGACCATGGAGGGAGCGACGTCGTGGGAAAGCCTCAGGACCCAATATCTCGGGAAAATGATAAAGAGAAGGAAAAGGTGGCTTCAAGGCCATAATGATAGTACCAGTGAAGGGCAGCCTGACTCGTGAAGTACCCCTGCCGCCCCAGAGACGCCTTCGGGACAGATACGACCCAATAGGAAGGTCATGCCCAGGATAACCGGGTGCAGGGTGCGAGAGGAAGGCAGATACGCTCTCAGAGTAAGTGGCTAGATACTTGGGGGCATGAGTTGGCACCCAAAAAGCCACCCCTAGCGCAGTAGCACTCCCAGGCAGGAGGACCCACACGTAGAAACGTCCCCAGATGGGCAGAAACGCCCCCAGATGGGGTCATGGCGTCGTGAGGCCCTCCACGTGTACGACAGCCATGCCAGAATGGAAACACCCTCTAGTCAGGTGCCAGGTAATTAAAGATATTCAATACAGTTTCCCTTTCGGGCATTCTGGTACTATTAGAGCTCCCAAGCGTTTCAAACGTCTTAAATGCGCTACGTTTCGTAATTAAGCGCTTTAAAGAGTGCGTTACGTTAGGGAGTAAAAGCGCTTTAAGGCGCTTTAAATGCTGGGTTGTTTAAATAGCGCTGAGAATGTCGGAAAAAGGGTTGGAACCTTTGGCAAACTTACGAGAAACGCTTTGGTTGCTTGCCCGTGCTTTAAGGTTACGTACAAGTGACTAGAGAATATTTTTGCCAAAAGGAGACAACACACACACAGATACACAGTTCTTTTACCACCTTCAGAGTGCCACACGCGGTGCTCAGATACGTGGGTGGACAGTTTTTTTTGGTGTTTCTTGCTGGCTGACTTGAGCGTCGGAGTGCAAACGGCCGCTAGGGCGCCTCTTTGTCCTCTTTTTTGCAGGAATTCAGAGGCAATCAGTGGGAAGGAGTCCTTAGCTGACGGTTGAGGTCGCGCACGAAGACGTCCCGGTCAACCGGACGGAACAGGCTATGCACCAACCATGACAAGATCAATTCCTTTTGCTCCCATACTTCTCCCAACTAACTTTGGAGGCATTTGTGAGGATTGAGTCCAACCAGTTTTGCAAAACCATGATTTTCGTTTTTCACCCAACACACCACCAAGTTACAAAATCAAGCCAAAACACCAAAATCATGGAACTTGTCTTTGCACCGAACATCACAAGATCAAGTCACTTTGGAGGCATTTGTGAGGATTTAGTCCAGCCAGTTTTGCAAAACCACGGTTTTCGTTTTTCACCCCACACACCACCAAGTCACAAAATCAAGCCAAAACGCAAAAAATCAAGGAACTTGGCTATGCACCAACCATGCCAAGATCAATTCCTTTTGCTCCCAAACATCTCCCACATCACTTTGGAGGCATTTGTGAGGATTGAGTCCAGCCAATTTTCGAAAACAATGATTTTCGTTTTTCACCCAACATACCTCCAAGTCACAAAATCAAGCCAAAACTCCAAAATCATGGAACTTGGCTATGCACCAAACATGCCAAGATCAATTCCTTTTGCTCCCAAACTTCTCCCACATCACTATGGAGGTATTTGTGAGGATTGAGTCCAGCCAATTTTTCAAAACCATGATTTTCGTTTTTCACCCAACACACCACCAAGTTACAAAATCAAGCCAAAACACCAAAATCATGGAAGTTGTCATTGCACCAAACATGACAAGATCAATTCCTTTTGCTCCCAAACTTCTCCCACATCACTTTGGAGGCATTTGTGAGGATTGAGTCCAGCCAGTTTTGCAAAGCCATGGTTTTCGTTTTTCACCCCACACACCACCAAGTCACAAAATCAAGCCAAAACGCAAAAGTCAAGGAACTTGGCTATGCACCAACCATGTCAAGATCAATTCCTTTTGCTCCAAAACATCTCCCACATCACTTTGGAGCCATTTGTGAGGATTGAGGCCAGCCAGTTTTCCAAAACCATGATTTTCTTTTTTCACCCAACACAACAGCAAGCCACAAAATCAAGCCAAAATCATGGAACTTGGCTTTGCACCAACCATGACAAGATCAATTCCTTTTTCTCCCAATCTTCTCCTACATCACTTTGGAGGCATTTGTGAGGATTGAGTCAAGCCAGTTTTCCAAAACCATGATTTTCGTTTTTTACCCAACACACCACTAAGTCATAAAATCAAGCCAAAACACCAAAACCATGGAACTTGGCTATGCACAAACCATGCCAAGATCAATTCGTTTTGCTCTCAAACTTTTCCCACAT
>NC_023758.2:5552079-5554579 GCF_000499845.2 Phaseolus vulgaris | reverse complement strand
CCTTCTTAAACGCGTGCACCAGCATATCTTCGTCTTTGCTGGGCAATCTAACCACTTGTGCTCCAAAGCGGTTGAGGTAGTCTTTCAGCGACTCACCTTGGTACTGGCGTACGTCGAACAAGTCGTATGACACCACTGCAGGTGCCTTGTTGACGATGTATTGCTCGGTGAAAAGCTTCGAAAACTGAGAGAAAGACGTGATATGCCCTTCTGGTAAACTCACGAACCACTCCATGGCGATTCCGCTCAATGTGCTCATGAACATTTTGCAGTACACAACGTCTGAGCCCCCAGACAGCATCATCTGGGTGTGGAACGCCGTCAGATGCGCCTCCGGGTCTTCTACCCCTTTGAACGATGCCTTCACCCCCACCAGGTTGGGAGGCACCATGGTTCCCATGATCTCAGGGGAGAATGGCATGGGGAATGCTCTTGGAGGTGAGGGCTGCCTAGACATTCTTTCGTCAACCACGTGTTCCCTCTGCGCATGCAACGTCCTTCTCAACTCTTCGTTGACGCGATTCAGCTCGTCGTTCCTGCTCTGCGACGCGGCCAACTCCGCCTGCATCCTCTCTTGTTCAACCTTCGACGCTGCGGCGTTATCCTGCAGCGTGCGCACCATTTCCAGGACCTGCGCCATTGTCACAGCTCCTTCGTCAGCAGATGGCGCAGGCGATAGTTGTCTGTTTCTAGGCATCTTTCTCTATCAAAGAAACTGATAAAACTCTGGTAAGCCTTAGAACTGTGGTATATATGGGACAACGATTCACTCGAGCCCCACGATGGGCGCCAAATGATCCTGCCGACAACTCGAACGTGGAATAGTCGCTTCGTAGCACTCTCTGCCCCGTCTACGCAACTGCGTTCTCTGTAGAGTCACCTTCAGAACCTTCTCTCAGATGTCTTCAAACGTGACCTGCAAAACACACAGACGGCGCCTCTAGCGGCCGTTTGCACTCCGACGATCAAGTTAGTCCACAGAACCACCAAAGATCAGAAAACTAGTAGTGTGTGTAAAACTCTTGCTCTCTGTTTTTCCTCTTCCTCTCACTCTCCCCCTGATCCTCTCTTTTATGTCTCTTTTTCTGCTTCTGGGCATAACAGAATTCTGTTATGCTTTTCTGGCATGTGTCAGAACCCTGTTATGCTTTTCAGAGAAAGCGTACCTTCAGAATCAACAGTGGGAGCGTGAGAGTCTGTGCATGTCTGCGCGTCTCTGCGCTTGGCTGCGCCTGTCTGTACCTTTAGCGGTACGGAGTGCACTTTTGTCTGGACCGCACCCCTCTCAGATGGTGACACGTGGAGGCCTGCAACTCACATCTAACCACACACGTGTCATTTACTGGAAGGGCTCTAGCGCTTCTCTTTGTGTGCCTAAGTTACGCCCTTGCGGAGTAACTTAGGATATTTCTCTTATCTGGGTAAATCGCATACTCTTAGGAGAACGTCGGGTGTGGCTGGTCTAGGCACACTCACCAAACATTGCTCTCTGTGTAGGCGACTTACCCTTCACGATGCCACGCACGTAATGGGTTGAGGGAATCACCAATCACTGACTGGTTTACTAGTTCCCTCAGGCCACTCTCGTGCATGACTCCCTGAGGTGTGCTCATGCGAGATCCATGCGTAACGCTCTCGCTGGGAACCTCAGTCCCAGTTTAACTGCGTGTAACACGAGACCCCGATGACAGTACACCCGATGACTGATCAGTGTTTGTTTGCTTCTCGCGTTCTGCCTTCAGGCGTTAGTCTGAGAACTGGTCTGTTGATGGCCACTTGGCTACTGACCACCGATCACCATTCTGGATTATCTGTCCCCCGACCTCTCTTCCGCCTGATCTGTCGGTGGTCACTTGGTCACTGACAACCGATCACCGCTCTTGGCGATCGTCTCCTTGACCTCTCTGTCACCTGGTCCATGTGTCACCCTGCGAGTGGTCCACGTGGTTCTCTGCTGCTGACGTCATCGACTACCGATGACCGGTGACGTCTCCACGAGCATATCAAGAGCCCGGGCTTTGGCCACCGCTGCAATCCGGGTCGGTCAATGTCCCGAGTCGATCGGCGGACCGGCTCACACCGTTCCACATCCGACCGGCACACATCGCCGACCCCCATCCGCTTCCCTCCCGACAATTTCAAGCACTCTTTGACTCTCTTTTCAAATTCCTTTTTATCTTTCCCTTGTGGTACTTGTTCGCTATCGGCCTCTCGCCAGTATTTAGCCTTGAACGGAATTTACCGCCCGATTGGGGATGCATTCCCAAACAACCCGACTCGCCGACAGCGCCTCGTGGTGCGACAGGGTCCGGGCACAACGGGGCTCTCACCCTCTCTGGCGCTCCCTTCCAGGGGACTTGGTCCCGACCGCCATTGAGGACGCTTCTCCAGACTACAATTCGAACACCAAAGGCGACCGATTCTCATGGTGGGTTTTTCCCGGTTCGCTCGCCGTTACTAAGAGAATCCTTGTTAGTTTCTTTTCCTCCGCTTTTTTATA
>NC_023758.2:5522079-5547079 GCF_000499845.2 Phaseolus vulgaris | reverse complement strand
GGAAGAGCCTCTTGATGAAGGTCTATGATGATGATGCTCTCCATGAATAGAATGTGAGGACCTAGCTTGCTTCATTTCAAGATTGTGCAATCTTTCCTCCAACCGTCTAATAGCTTCATCTTTTTGTGCAAGGGCTCGCTTGGCCTCCTTTAATTCACCAAGGACAGAAGCTTTGCTAGGAGAATGCTGGTTGTAACACTCATCACTATAATATGAAGCCATTTGGAAAAGAAAACAGCAAACAACAAAACAGCAAACAAAGTTAAGAAAACAAAGTTAGCCAAAATAATTTGGAACCAAACTGCCGAAGTGAAGTGTCACTTAAATCAATCCAAAGAAAGAATACTCCCTTTACCAAGCTGATCTTGAGGCCTTGAGTAACCTCAAATGAAATATATCAAAGCAAGAGCACACAATCTTCAAAGCACTTCACCACAAAACCAATGAATAATGAAAGACAAGCAAGAAAAGGTATAAGCAATAAAAGGCTATAACAAAAGGAATACTAGATGCATGACAAACTCAAAGAGTAATGAATAAAATACAAGCAAGAAAATAAGGTACTCAATGAAAAAGAAGGCACACAAAAGATACCTAAAGAAAAGCACTAGATTAGATGAAGAAAACAAAAACAGAGCTACTGGAAAATATTTTTATGCAAACTGTGCTTGATGTTCACTGATTTAACTGGAACGATATAAAGGAACTGGATTATGAAATTTTAACCACAGAAAGTTCAAGATCTTAGCTCAACAATGGCACTGGAATTAGTCAAAAACATTAAGCCAATTAATTGAGATAAATTTTTCAAAATCACTGCCAGATTACTGTATTTTTTCGGTAGAATTGTACACTTTTTGTTTTTGATTTATCATTTTTTTTGTACTTTGAATTTTTGAGTACTTATTTTTTCTACTCTTTTATAACACTTTTAAGAACACAAATCCAAAATTTCAGAAATTTCCAGTGAGTAAATCAATTGCAATAAATCGAAACAGTAAGCACGTTTTTAGAAAAATAGAGGAATCCTAACAGAAATGAAAAACAAAATTAAGAACTAGCAAAGACATAATGGAAAATGATGTATAGGAACTTGTATAGGTCTAAATTACAAGTATGAACTCAATACTAAAATAGAAAATGCACAAAGGATCAAGAATTAAACTCAGAAACTGTATTACACCAAAGCAAGAAACAAAAAATTCAATAAAAGTACTACAAGAAGTGATGACAATCTTGGAAAAACATGACTATGACAAAACTTGTATGGATTCAAAAAGGAAAATACACAAACATATTGTTCCTGCCGGTTGACCTAGTGCAAGAGCGTTGCCTCGTCAAGATCTTCCTCACCAGCCTTCACGCCACGTGCCCTTCTCGTCCACACCACAAAAGCCTCTCTCAGAACCTGCAGAACACACGGTGGCTCCTCTACGGCCGGTGGCGCTCCGACGCTCAAGTCAGTGACACGAACACCCAAAACTCAGAGAAAAATATACTCTGTAGAACCGTACTAAAGTGCACACAACCCTAGCAATGAGTCGTAATGAAAAACGTACCTCTGCAAATTCTGTTAAGTTTACCTTTATAGCTAGGTTTTTTCTATCTCCAGGCCGTTATGCTTTTGGACGCGTGGCTCGCATCCAACCCTGCACGTGTCGCCATCTGGGCTGGGATAGCAGGTAGCATTCAGGCCTACACGTGTCATCATCTGAGCTAGGGTAATTCGAGCGCCATCTCCATACTGCATCCAACCCTACACGTGTCATCCTCTGGACTGGGATAGCAGGTAGCATCCTGCCCTACACGTGTCGTCATCTGGGTTGGGGTAACTTGAACATTATTTCTGCTAAGTCTCTTATTCAAGGAGTAATCTAGAACGTAATACGCTCTGGAACACCAACTGACAAGGCGAGTATCGGATGCAACAAAGTGCACCGTCTCTGTGACATCGCTTGTCGCTAGCGGCACCTTCCTCATTGCTACGCCAAGCATGTTCTAGCTGAGGGAACCTTGCCACCAGCAAATGTCCACTTTGGGAATCCTGTTGCTGATGGGCAAGTTGTCCCCTTTAACCCACATGACCTTCACGCCCTATGCTGGCGCAACAACCACCTTACCGAAACTATACGCTTGAACTTACTCTTCTGAGCCTCCAGCGGCTTCAACTAAGTTCACTGGGAGATCCGGCGATGTGCTCCTCGCGGCGACGTCAGACCACCTGATCACCCGTTATTTAACACGTCGATGACACACAAACCTGGCGACAACCGACTATGTTCACTATAGAACGCCGGTTCCATGAATCGGCGACCATGCCCACTCCTGGACCATTCGTCTCTCACTTCACGTGTTCTGCTGAGCACGCCCCACACGGTCACGTGCCAAACACGTCATCACCTCCGATGTCCTGGTCGGTACACATATGATAGGAAAAATTAAGAAAACAACAATAAAACTCAAAATAAGCCTAAAAACATAAATGTAAACAACAAGAATTATAGATCTCTTGAATTAAAAGTGCAACACAACTCAAAATTAAACTAGAACAAACCTAAACTCTAGATACCACATGATATGAATCCACTAGCAAAGAAGAGATGATTCTTTGACATTCTATGGAATCAACTTGAGTTGGAGATAGCTTAGGCACTTTTAGTAGAATTGGATCAATGTTCTATGTTTCAAGAAATCACCAAAACTTGCACCAAACACCAAACTCATATGGAAGATCCATCTTGATCTGGTCGATCATCGGTAGTCGGTGACGTCAGCAACAGATAGCCACGTGGACCGTTCCGAGTGGGACATGTGGGCCAGGGAAGCAGATGTGTCCTTGAGAAAGTCACCCAGGGAGTGATCGGTGGTCAGGGGGTGATCGGTGGTCATAGAGGATGCGCGATCAGCGCCTAGGTAAGCGCCATGATGCAGAAGGCGTGGCGCTATAATGCACCGATCGGTCGTCTGGGGTGAGCGATGGTCATCGGGTCTTCGTGTTACGCACAGTTAAGCTGGAGACGAAGGATGATTCCCAGCGAGAGCGTTGTATACGAGCCTTGTGTGGCAGAGTATCAGTGAAAGGAGAAGTTATGCGCTTTGCAGTGTCGTGCATGAGGGTGGTCTAAGAGAGCTAGTAGCCAGTCGGTGATTGGTGCTCTCCTAGCCCATGACGCGCATAGTGCAAAGTAAAGAGGATCGTTCACACAGTAGGTGATGCCTAGTACGTGCGCTTAGCCAAGCCACACTTGATACTCACGCTGAGGTTGCACGAGACACCTAGTGAAAGAAACGCGCTTAGTTACTTCATACACGAATAACTTAGGCGCGCAACAGAGTATATAAAGGCATTCCGCGCTCATGCAGAAGGAGGTAAGATTCATTCTTGCGAGTTACTAGTTTACACAGAGAGAGAGAGAATCACAGAGTGCACACGAGTCTCGTTGAGATTCTTAGTTCTTAGTTTTTTGGTGGTTTTGCAAGGCTGACTTGAGCGTCGGAGTGCAATCGGCCGCTAGAGGCGCCGTTTGTTGTGTTTCGCAGGTTTGCTTGGAGTTCTGTGGAGTGCTTGGAGTGTTCTTGCGAAAGGCAGAGTTTGACGTGGCGAATCCTTCGACGTTTGAATCACCTGCGAGATCATTTGGCGCCCACCGTGGGGCCCTTGTGAATTTGTGATCCCATCTACCCTTTGCTGTCAGTTTTCGTTTGTTCTTGAGATTATTTGCTGAGAAAATGAGGAAGACAAGGCAAACTTCACCCGCGCCATCAGCTGAAGAAGGAGTTGTGACAATGGCGCAAGTCCTGGAAATGATGCGAGTGCTACAAGATGATGTGGCAGCGTCAAGAATGGAACAAGAAAGGATGCAGGCGGACTTGGCTGCATCACAGGGCAGGAATGAGGAGTTGGACAGAGTAAATGAAGAGTTGCGCAAGGCGCTGCAAGCGCAAAAGGAACGCAACGGAGGAAAGGGTGGCACCGCCACCGTCTCCCCCCAGGACTTTTCCCATGCCTTTCTCATCTGAGATTATGAGTGCAGTGGTGCCACCAGGCTTGGTGGGGGTGAAAGCCTCGTTTACAGGGGTGGAGGATCCAGAGACGAATCTGACAGCGTTTCACACTCTGATGATGCTCTCTGGGTGCTCAGATGTAGTGTATTGCAAGCTATTCATGAGCACCCTGAGCGGGATTGCTTTGGAGTGGTTCGTGAGCCTACCAGATGGCCACATCACTTCGTTTCAGCAGTTTTCCAAGTTGTTCATGGAGCAGTATATCGTGAACAGGGCACCACCAATGGTGTCGTATGATTTGTTTGACGTGCGACAAAACCAACGTGAGTCCCTCAGGGATTACCTTAGTCATTTTGGAGCTCAGGTAGTGAGGCTGCCCAGCAAGGATGAAGATATGCTGGTGCATGCGTTCAAGAAAGGGGTTCTGCCGGGCCCTTTCAGCGAATCTTTGATCAGAAATCACCCCAGCACCTTCGCAGAGATTAGGCGTCGTGCTGTGGCGACATTGATGGAAACCGTCCAGCCTCAAAACTTTTGGCCAAGAAGATAGACGAAGATCGAGTTTTAATGAAGAGTTTGTAAAGTCTTTTTCTTCTTCTTAGCCTTGTAAAAATTGTATAGAGTAGTTAGGAAGTTTTGGGCCTTGTATTTTGGGTCAAAGTAGAGAAAGATGTAAATAGAAAACAAAGTAATGTGTAAAATAGTAAAAGAGGGGTGCAAATAGAAATGTAGGCAAGGAAGACATGAGTCTCCACATGTCTTCTCCTTAATGGAGAGGATTTGCACCAATAAGGTGGTGACACTTGTCACACTCTCATTTGAGAGTTTTTGAGAGACTTTATCCTATAAATAGGAGTCTCTTATACATGTATTTCTTTAACTTTGAATTAGTAATGAAATGCTGCCTAATTTTGGCCATTCTACTTATTCTTAAGTTCTCCCTAGGTTAGTCTCCTTCAAGACTTAGCCTAGACTCTTTCCTAGTGAGTTGGCCTCACCTTTCACTCTCACAAATTCCTACTCCACTTCAATCCATGGAAACTCCTCTTGAGTTTTTTTAATGCTTCCGCTCATCATATCTCCTTCATCATTCATCCAAAGAAGAAATTACAAAGATCATTACTAGAAGAAGATCGTTTTTCCATCATTTGGTATTCAGAGCTATGGTTGTAAGATCTTCTTCTATTTTTTTCTAAATTCCGTGTTGTTCATAATGTTCTTGATTGTCTTGAATGTTTACCGATTGATTTTGTGTTTTTTGTCTTTTTGTTCGGTTGAAATTAATTGTTCTTACTTGAACCTTCATATATGTGCTTTTAGGTGTTCTTGTGTTCATGTTCATGTGTGCTTTTGAATATTTTGAGTTTTCTTCAAATTTGTTCGGTGAAATTTTCATATAATTGAGTCATTTTGATTTTTAATCATATATGTTTTGTCTAGAGTCATGTTTAGTCAAAATTTGTCATAAACTCCATTAGTTGAACTTTTTGAAGTTTTTTTTCAAATATCTTCATAGATTAGAGCTCTTGAGTGCTTTTGATTTTCATTTTTGAGTTCATAAATTGCTACTAGATCATTAGCAATTTTCTTTAAAGTTAGATTTCCATTATCATCTTCTCCAAAATTCATTTTCGAAAATTCTTGAAAATTTTCCGAAAGTTTTTCGTGGTTCAAAAAGCGATTCCAGTGCTGTGCATGTTAATCTGAACCTGTTTGAGATCTCATTGGATATTTGGTGCGGACAGTGAATCCAGAGGTACGAATAGCATATCTGGTGCGATTTGTGTTGATTGTTCTTCATCTTCTGCTTCATTTTTCTTCTTCGGCTTCATTTTGAATCGGTGTGCGAAGATTGATCGAAGAATAGTAACGGTGCCAATCGGAGGTTAGTGATTTCCGATGACCTAAATCAGAATCGCGCGTGGAGGTATTGGAAACGAAAGAATAGCAAACGGCAGTGGCGTTTTCCAGAGAAACCGGTGAACGGAGAAGACGATTGGAGAAATCTGTTTGAATCACGATCGAGTTGGTTTGGTGAATCGAAAATCGAAGAATTAAAACAGTGAAGAATGAATTTATTCATGTAAGTTCTTCTTCCGCTTCACTTCCGATTCCGAAGATTTGTGATCCTGCCTGTTGACCAAAACGTTGGAACTTGCCTCGTCAAACTTGGATCGACGTGCGCACCGCTTCAACCTCCGTCCTTCGTCACGATCCACCTCAAGAACCTGCAAAAGAACAGAGCGGCACCGCTGCGGCCGATCGCACTCCAACGCCCAAGTCAGTGACTGAACCACCAAATACTTCAAGAGCAAACACTCAAGAACTCTCAAGGAACCGTGCAATGTTCTCTCTCACAGTATGCTCAAGAACTCGCAAGCGTAAAGAATACAATCTGAACGTGTGTACCTCGAAAGTTCGTTGGGAAACCCTTTTATACCTGGTCACTTTCTCTCTCCTGGCAGTTACGCAGCTGGACACGTGGCTCGCATCCAGTCGTACACGTGTCATCATATGGAGCCTCCTTGACTTGGGCGCTGCTTCTGACTCTCTTCTGGCTAAGTTACTTATGCATGGTACTGCCCAGTGCATAGCTAACTTGGGAGCGCGATCCCTACTAGAATTGGCGAGTTAGGGTGCCTTCGTACACCTTCCCTGTGGTCTCGCCGGCCGCCTTCATGATCTGCACCACCTTCATCTTCGGCGATGTGCTTGCTCTGGCGATCTCCAATCCCTTGGTCGCCTGAGTTTACATCTGGCGACTTCATCTTTAACCCGGTGATCGCCGGTTCTAGTATGCTGGAGATCGGAGCACGCCAACTACATAACTGGCGACTACACAAGCCCCCCGACTTCCTTTCCTTCTGCCAATCTGGCGTCTTGTCAACACGCCTATACTGTAGCTTGATGCCACGTCATCACTTCCGACTACCAGGGCGGTACAATTTGTGATTCTGCTTTTGCGGTCATCTGGTTCTTCATTTCTTTTTGGAGCGATTTTGGAAATCTACGATTGGAATCGGTTTCTGTACTGGATTGTTAAAGCATTGAAGCAATTTGTTTTATTCGTCGTTTTGTCCTGAGCAATTTGAACACTATTAAGTTCTTTTCGGTACAAATCGAGAATCGTGATTGAGACGTTGAACGAACGGATTTGTGTTGGATTAATCAAAGAACTGGTGCGGCGTTCTCTAGTGACTAGAGTAGAGGAACGAAGAAACTGCATTATATGATTGTGCACACAGCTTCGTCTTCTCAAACGCGGAAGTGAAATTGAAGTGATTTTGAGAAGGTTAGTCATTCAATTGATTAAGGTGAAGCAATTTCTAGAGAGTTATTCCAATTCATAATTTAGCGTTTCTGGAAAATACTTTGTAATTGTTGAGTCAGTTTGATACATTAAAGTGTGCGCGCCAACTGTTTGTTTAAAATATAAAACACTGAAATTGGCATTGGAGTGTGATTGAATTGCAAGAACTGTATTGGTAAATACTTGTTATTGATTTGTGCTAACTGGAATTGAATTCGCAACTTCCGTATTTGATTCAGAGGTGATTTTTGTGATTAAGTTGCAATTCAAACAAAACAGTTCAGTTCTTTATTGTTGGTGCAATTTTGCCTACTTCAGTGCAGAATTTATGCATAAGATTGGTTGCATTCACTGGTTAATTGGAAATTGAATTCCTCGTGGTTAGTAGAAATTATAGTTTCTGACTTTGGTGCCATGTAGTTGCTGTCTTGGTGCTGAATTTTCTGGTTTAGCTTGTGAAATTGGAAAAGTGAAGCTGTTGGTGAATTTTGAAATTGTAATTGACAAGCGTAGGTCCTTCATACTAGCTGTTCTGATTCAGATTTGATTGCTTGAAATTGTTGATCATTTTGGTGCAGATTTTAATTAAATAAAAAAAAGTATGTCTACATTTGAATTCAATTTGTGAATTACAAATTGATTGAAGCTAATGCAGTGAATTGTGGGGTCCGTAAATTTGAAGAATTTGATGAGAAATGGTGTGCCGAAGGTGCAGGTGAATCATGTACTAGCAAGGTGTGCAATTAATTGAAGAAATTAAAGTAGAATCAGTGAAAGCAAATTGGAAATTGTTGAATTGGTGAAAGCGTGATTGTGGGTGCTTTTAACTAACAAAAATTAGTTATGTGTTGAGTAATTAGAAGTGTGTATTGGCAGCTACTGGAATTTGCAATCACACGGTGGGACCCATTCTTTAAAGTTAAATGCAATTTGTTGAATAATGAGGGAGCGTAAATTTTGGTGAGAAATTTGGCAACTAGAGTTCCTTAGTGCGGGACTCGCTAGAATTGAGTTCTTTGGACCAAGCTACATTGGGCAACAACATTTTGGATTTCATGGTCTACTCAGAATTTTCATCATTCTTTGTTTTTCTTTTTGTAATCCAATTCTAGTGCCAATCTTTAGGTGCTTCTTTTGAGTGCCTATTTTCTTGAAAACCTTTAATTTTTTGCTTGTCTTGATTTTATGGATAATCTTTGTGTTTGTCATCTCTAATCTCTTTTGAGTTTCACTCTTCAAATTGAGCTTTTATTGCTTTTATTATTGACCTCTTGAAGTGGAATATACCTTGAATTTGTTCCTTGTGAGAATTGAGCTAACTTCTAGGTAGCATCCTAAGAGAAGGCAAATGACTTTGCAAGGGGTACTCACCTTTGGAGGACAAACAAGTAAAGGCTTGGAGAGAAACACTTGTGAGATAAGAGAAGAAAACTTTGAAGATTATTTTTTTTTTTTAAATTTTGTGTGATTTCAATTGTTTTGTAATTTGGCCATTATCTTTACTTTAGGTGTCTTGGAAGAGCCTTTGGTGTTCTTCCATCTCCTACAAGTTTTCTTTAATTTTCTTATTAGATACACGCTTTAGACGGTGAGTGTGTCTTGAAGGTTCACAAGTGCCAACAAGCCTCACCATTAGGAGTCGTCTAGTTTAAATTTTTGCAATTTAAATTCTTAGTTTTTAAAAAAAACTTTCTTTTAGTTTCTTTCTTTAGAAAACTCTTTGTTTGTGTTGAAGAAGTTTTCATTGGAAGGAGATTTGTGAAGTGCATTGGGATAAGTTCTGGCTAGGAAGGACTTGGTACTTAAGAGTGTCCATTGTGACCCACCTCTCTTTCTTGGGAATTTACCTTGTGTGCTAAACTCACTTTCCTTCTTGTGAAAAATCTTTTAAATACAAAGCTTAATATGTCTATGTATACTTATCATCATAGTAGAAGAAAGATTTATAACCCTAAAAAAAAGAAGGGATGTGTTTTAAGCCTGGAAGTTTATATTATTCTACCGAGCCTGAAATATACATTCCTTACTTTGATGGAAATAAAAATGTTGAAGCATGTTTAGAATGGGAAACGAAAGTTGATCAAATCTTTGAAAAACATCAATTGGATGAATTTAGCAGATTTTCCATGGCTACCCTAAGTTTTCAAGAATATGCTAGGTCTTGGTGGACAAAAAGGGAAACTGATGTTATAAATGGCAGAAAATCAAAAGTACTTAATTGGGATGAATTGAAGATGTGTATGAGAAGAAAGTTTGTTCCACCTTCATATGTGAAAAAGAAAAAGCTTAGAGAAGAAATGAAAGAGCTTGTAGAAAAAGGAAGAAATTTTATATACAGAGAAAAAGAGTATGCTAGAAGAGAAAAAGAGTTTAGAGAAAAATTCCAAGCTCTTGTGAGAAAGAAAGAAGTGAAGGAGAAAAGGGAAAGAGTGGAGAAAGAAAGGAAAAATAGAGAAGAGAAAGAAAAGAGAGAAAAAGTGATGATAGAAAAGGAAAATACAAAAAACTCTTTTTCTCGAGTTGAATCAGATATCGATAACATTTTATCTTCTCTAGAAAACCCTTGTGAGGATGTGCTTGAAGAAAAATCTATGTTTGGAGCTGAACCAAATATAGATATAAATATTTCCTCCACAGAAAATACAGAAGAATGTTTGATTGAAAAGGAAGAAGAAGAGGAAACCCACAAAGAAGAAGAGTCTTTTATGACACCCCCTGAAAGCATGGTTGAGAAAGAATCCTTAAATGGGGATTGCAATACTTTGAACTCTTCTTTTCAATTATATAATGCTCATTCTTCTTCACAAAAATATCAAAAACAACACTTTGTGATGTTGTTGCCTAGCTTGGGCAATAAACAACACAAAGTAAACAAAAATATTTTTGAAATGAGCCTTATGTTTTTCTTTAAAAAGAATTTTAAAGAAGAGGGGACTTATTTTTGTTTAGTTTTCTTTTCTTTTAATTTTCTTTTAAAAAGGAAATTTATCTCATGTTTGTTTGATGTTTATTGCACATTGACATTTGACCCAGGAGGAAAACATCAAATAAACAGAGGTTGCTGTCATTGAGCATTATTCAGATCTGAGGACAGATCCTTTTCAAGAGGGAGGGGATGATGGAAACCGTCCAGCCTCAAAACTTTTGGCCAAGATGATAGATGAAGATCGAGTTTTAATGAAGAGTTTGTAAAGTCTTTTTCTTCTTCTTAGCCTTGTAAAAATTGTATAGAGTAGTTAGGAAGTTTTGGGCCTTGTATTTTGGATCAAAGTAGAGAAAGATGTAAATAGAAAACAAAGTAATGTGTAAAATAGTAAAAGAGGGGTGCAAATAAAAATGTAGGCAAGGAAGACATGAGTCTCCACATGTCTTCTTCTCCTTAATGGAGAGAATTTGCACCAATAAGGTGGTGACACTTGTCACACTCTCATTTGAGAGTTTTTGAGAGACTTTATCCTATAAATAGGAGTTTCTTATACATGTATTTCTTTAACTTTGAATTAGTAATGAAATACTGCCTAATTTTGGCCATTCTACTTGTTCTTAAGTTCTCCCTAGGTTAGTCTCCTTCAAGACTTAGCCTAGACTCTTTTGTAGTGAGTTGGCCTCACCTCTCACTCTCACAAATTCCTACTCCACTTCAATCCATGGATACTCCTCTTGAGTTTCTTTAATGCTTCCGCTCATCATATCTCCTTCATCATTCATCCAAAGAAGAAATTACAAAGATCATTACTAGAAGAAGATCGTTTTTCCATTAGACATCGTGGCAGAAACAGAGGTTTCTGAGAAGAGGGGAAGCGCGCCCCCGACCAAGTTGCACGGAGGACCGAGCAGGTCTCAGCAGCCGATGAGGGTGCATGAGGCCAAAGAAGGAAAGAAGGATCAGGGGAAGCCTCGCCCTTACGAGCCTATGAAGGACCAGGGCAGGGGGCGCTTGGGGGAGAGCAACGCGCCCCCTAGGTTTGACTTTGTGGTGGAATTGGCGGAGCTGATCGCCATTCAAGCCATAGCGGCAAGGTTACGAGCACCAGAGAAGACTGACAAGGTGCTCGGAAGGAAGAAGAATGTGTGGTGTGAGTTTCACCAGGCTTATGTGATGGAGGAGGGCCCAAGCTCACCACACGATGAAAGCCAAGCCTCCAAGACTAGACGGTCTAGCCTATAATGAGGAGCGTCTAGACTCAAAAAGGAGCGTCTAGCCCATGAAGAGGAGCGTCTAGGCCATGATGAGGAGCGGCTACATAAGGAGCGTCTAGGCCATGATGAGGATTCCTTCTAGACCGTCTAGCTTCACATACACATGGGTAAAAGGTACGGTTTTGGGAAGAGAAGACCTTTGTAATTGTTACATAAAGGCCCATTAGGGGTGCTTAGTAATTAGAGTAGTGTAGAAAGCATATTTGTGTGAACATTCTAGAAAGACCATGGAGGGGGGGGTGAGCATAAAAACTAGACACACCCCTCCCCATGTGCTCATTTGTGCACCCATGTGCCATGTGCACCCATGTGCTTCACATTTACATTTCATTTGGCTAGCATTAGGGTTGCATTATGGTCCTCCTTAGCCTATAAAAGGAGGAGCCTACACCTTGTATTTTCAAGTTTAATTGAGTAAGGTTATGCTGCCAATTTTGTGCACAAGCTTTACTTCTCCTAGAAATCTAGGCTCTAAACTTCAATCCTTTCACCTTTTTCCCTTGAGCTGGCCGAACCACTCAAACACCATACTCATCATGCACCTACAAGGCCAACACAACTCTTAGGAGGGTTTTGATCATCTCACCCATTGCTTCCGCACCTTATTTTCTACTTTGATTCAAGAAGAACACATGAAAATGCCATCATTTGGTATCATGAGCTTTTGGTTCTTCAAGATGAGTGGCTTGGTCTTTTAAATTTTCAGTTCTTCTTTATTTCATATTGTCATTTAAATTCCATACTTGTCTTGCTGTTTTTTACTTTTTAAATTGTTCTTGGTGTGCTTATGGAAGATCCAACCAAAGCACAATTGTTCAATTGATCTTGAACAAATTCTGTGCAGCTTGTGATAGGATTCCTTACACCATTGAGTGGCTGTTTTTCTTTTAGGAATTTGAGTCCTTATTGCTTTCTTAATTTTGCTTCATTTTATGCTTTGAGTCTTTATTTTCTGAATCTATAAATGTTGTGTCAAGTCATGTGAATCCATATTTGTCAACAATTCTTAGTAGTCCTATTATTGGCTTGATTGTTTCTTGCTTTTGGGTCTCTTTAAATTGTTTGAATCTGTTGTTCTTTGATCCTATGGTGCCTTTTTATTTTTAGTTTGAGTTCATAATTGTGTCTTAGTTCTTACACAATTTCCGTTCTTACAATTCCATTGTGTTAAATTTTGGTTATCTTGCTGTTTTTTCCAGTTTTCCAGGATTCCCCTGTTTACACCTTCTCTGTTTTGGCTGTTTTAACCCAGAAAAATATTTCCACCCATAGGAAAATTCTGATTTTCTGGAAAATGCAAGTTTAAAGTGTTATAGAAAAGACAAAAAAAGAATGAGGTCAAAAGAAGCAACAGAAAAAAAATGATAAATCTTACAAAATCAGAGTGCAAATCTTGAGCGCTCCAGCTGGCCTAACCGAACACCAATTTTGCAAAATTTATTAAAAAAAGATGGTGCATCCGTTTTGAGTGAATCCAAAGCCAGATTTTAGATAAGATCCTGAATATCTTGCATAAAAAATTTCAGAGCCAAATTCCAAAAATACAGATCAGCATAAATCGGGGAACAAACACGTTTTCTGGCCCACAACATTTTCCAGTGGTGCTGTTTTTTTATTTGGTCATCTAATCTAGTGCTTTTCTTTAGGAATTCTTTTTGTGTGCCAACTTTTATTGAGTACCTTTAATTGTTTGCTTTAATTTCTTGACTCTCTTTCTAGTTGTCACAATCTAAATCCTTTTGGTGGTACTGTTTTATTCAATTAAATTTGTTTCTTGCTTTTGTTCTTTGACCTCTAATTTGGGTGCTGGAATTTAATTCTTCTTTGGTGCTTATGTGAATGGGAACTTGATTTGGTTAAGGTTTAGCCCTTTGCTAGGTGCTGGAAATTGGAGGATTAAAGGCCATCATTCTAAGGAGAAGACAAGGTCAAAGCCGAAACAAACATTCTTGAAATAAACACTACAAACACTTGGAAGATCAACAATCAAAGACAACAAGGGAGTGCACTAATCAAAAGAGGATCAACAAAGGGAGTTCTCTTATTTCCTTTGCAACTTGGTTTATTGTTAATTAACTTGTTAATTACGTTTTAGACGGTGAGTGTGTCTTCAAGGGCTCAAAGTGTCCAAGAAGCCTCACCTAGGGCCGAATAGTATAGCATTCTTGTTTAGTAATTGTTACTTGTTTGTAATTGTTTTTCTATTGCTTTAGTAGTGACGTTTGCATGGTTAGTTTTGATTAAATTTGAACCGTCTAGCTTTGTTGATTAGTTAGCATGCATTGTTTTCTTGCATTAAAATCTGATTTCTCAACTTAATTGTGTTTCAAGTGGTTTACTAAGAGAAAGCTTTGTGTGAAGACATTGAGGGATAGTTTTTGGCTAAGGCAAAGGCTTGGTATTTAAGTAGTCCACTGTGACTCACCTCCCTTACCTGGAAGACTACCTTCTTTGACTTCCCTAAATTTTTCTTAAGGTAAAATACTTCTACACACAAAGCTTTAGTCATGTCTTCTCACTCCTCTAAATCTCTTAAAAGTGAGGTGAAATCCTTGAAATCTCTTTTGAAAAAACTTACTAAGGATATTCAATCAATTTCATCTAAACAATTGGAGAATGAGATCAAAACTAATGAATTGACTAAAGCAAAGAATGAGAAGTCTCAATTTTCAAAAAAATTACATTCTCATGCATCTAGCTCTAAACATCATGATTATCTTGGGGAAGAAAGTCTTAGGAAAAATGAATATCATCAACAATTCCCTAGGAGAGCTAGGAAAGAGAGACAAGAAAACCTAACCAAGCATATCTCTCACACTCAAGCTAGAGAAATTCCATGTTTAGAATACCTTGGCAATGATCAATTAGCATCTCAATGTTTCAATGAAAGATCTATGATCTTAAGGGACAAAGATGAGAATAGTAGCCAAGAAAAAGAAGCTAGTGAGAGTGAAGAAAATGTAAAAATAGAAAAGCAAGAGAAAACCCTTGGGAAACAAAAGGCGTGGGAGAAGAGTGTTCCTTCCCACAAGGTCATTCAACAAGAAGGAAAAGTTGAAAATACATTTGAAAATATACCTCTTGTTGAACAACCTAGCCTTACCTTTTGTAAAGGAACACTTGCAAGTCTAGAAAAAAAAGAAGAATCCTTAAAAAAGGGTTGCATAGATAAAAATATAGTAGATTATTTTACATACATGCCAAGATATCACCAAGTGAAGGTCAAGTCATCTATAGGCATCTACAAAGACAATTTTTTATGTGAAGTAGTGCCTAAAGAAACTTGTCATGTCTTATGGAGACAACCTTTGCAACGAATTGAAATTTCCATGAACAAAGGTTGTATCAACGAGACTACCTTCACACATAAAAGAGAAATTCTTCATGAAGGAGAACTCATGGGTCAAATTAGAGTTGATAAAACTCTAGAGCTTTTAAAAGGAAAATTATTGTCACCCATGAGAAAAGATGTTCAAAGACATTACCCTAGATACATTCCGTGTTTTAAAAATACATCTAAGGCGATGTCTCATGAACTCTATACTCCTTCACCTTTTGCAAATGATCCTTGGGAAGACATAAACCTAAATTTCATATTAGAGCTTCCTAGGACAACAAAAGGTCTTGATTCTTTCTTCATGGAAGTGGATAAACTCTTCTTAAGAAAAGTGACAAGCCTCCATGATTTATTTTCAAAAATAAGGGATAGAGCTCCAAAATTTGAAAACATAGCTCTCCCTTCTATGCTTCACGAAATCATGAAGGACACCCACAATTCTTGGGATAAGAATCCTTTTCCTTTTATGCATGCATACAATGGAGTAGTCCACAAGATTACTCATATCTCTCCATTTGAAGTTGTATGTGAACATAGTCCTCTTGTCTTTTTAAAGTTGTCACCATTTCCTAAAGGGATTATGCCTAAGGAAAAAGTAACTACTTTTGGAAATTTTAGAAAACATAAGAGGATTAGAAGGCACCTACAGCCATCAAAAGGGAAGCATTGTAAGAAGTTGACCAAAACAAGAGAAAAACAAAGATGGCAACTTCACACAATTAATTGTTCTCCAAATACTCACTCTAACTCCTTTGCTTTGTTTCAAGATTCTCATAGGTTGATATTTGATCCAGGAGGACACACCTTGACGAAGCAAGAGGCTGCTATCCAAGATCAAGTTAGCAAATCTGAGGATAGATCTTTTCCCGAAGGAGGAGATGATGGACACCATCCAGCCACAACAAGCCCCCTCAAAAGCAAAAGCTTTGGATTTGAGGACAAATCCTTTTCAAGAGGGAGGGGATGATGGAGGAGGGCCCAAGCTCACCACACGATGAAAGCCAAGCCTCCAAGACTAGACGGTCTAGCCTATAATGAGGAGCGTCTAGACTCAAAAAGGAGCGTCTAGCCCATGAAGAGGAGCGTCTAGGCCATGATGAGGAGCGGCTACATAAGGAGCGTCTAGGCCATGATGAGGATTCCTTCTAGACCGTCTAGCTTCACATACACATGGGTAAAAGCTACGGTTTTGGGAAGAGAAGACCTTTGTAATTGTTACATAAAGGCCCATTAGGGGTGCTTAGTAATTAGAGTAGTGTAGAAAGCATATTTGTGTGAACATTCTAGAAAGACCATGGAGGGGGGGTGAGCATAAAAACTAGACACACCCCTCCCCATGTGCTCATTTGTGCACCCATGTGCCATGTGCACCCATGTGCTTCACATTTACATTTCATTTGGCTAGCATTAGGGTTGCATTATGGTCCTCCTTAGCCTATAAAAGGAGGAGCCTACACCTTGTATTTTCAAGTTTAATTGAGTAAGGTTATGCTGCCAATTTTGTGCACAAGCTTTACTTCTCCTAGAAATCTAGGCTCTAAACTTCAATCCTTTCACCTTTTTCCCTTGAGCTGGCCAAACCACTCAAACACCATACTCATCATGCACCTACAAGGCCAACACAACTCTTAGGAGGGTCTTGATCATCTCACCCATTGCTTCCGCACCTTATTTTCTACTTTGATTCAAGAAGAACACATGAAAATGCCATCATTATGGCCACTCACTCCACACCTGTTTGGCGTTGGGACACCAACTCGCGGAGTTGGTAAAAAGTGGCTTTCTGAGCGATTACTTGCGAGAGACGCAAGGTGATCACTTTCTAGAAGGATTCTCCACATGGTCATGTGCTCCATGTGATGTAAATTTGCATTTCATTTTGATTAGCATTAGGGTTGCATTATGGTCCTCCTTAGCCTATAAAAGGAGGAGCCTACACCTTGTATTTTCAAGATTGAATAGAGTATTGTTATGCTGCCAATTTAGTGCCATACATTACTCCTTGCCTAGCTTCTAGGTTTTAATCTTCATTTCACCACCTTCAAAGGGGTTGGCCGAACCTCCCCATTTCCACACTCTTCATGCACCTGCAAGGTCACCACACCTCTTAGGACGACCTTGTTCACCTCCTCGATTAAGCTTCTGCACCATCTTCCACAAACATCCAAGAAGAGCTCATAGGAAATCCATCACAAAATCAAGCCAAAACACCAAAATCATAGAACTTGGCTTTGCACCAACCATGCCAAGATCAATTCCTTTTGCTCCCAAACTTCTCCCACATCACTTTGGAGGCATTTGTAAGGATTGAGTCCAACCAGTTTTCCAAAACCATGATTTTCGTTTTTCACCCACCACACTACCAAGTCACAAAATCAAGCCCAAACAACAAAATCATGGAACTTGGCTTTGCACCAACCATGCCAAGATCAATTCCTTTTGCTCCCCAAATTCTCCCACATCACTTTGGAGGCATTTTTGAGGATTGAGTCCAGCCTGTTTTGCAAAACCATGATTTTTATTTTTCACCCAACACAACACCAAGTCACAAAATCAAGCCAAAACACCAAAATCATGGAACTTGGCTTTACACAAACCATGCCTAGATCGATTACTTTTGCTCCCACACATCACCTTGGAGGCATTTGTAAGGATTGAGTCCAAACAGTTTTCCAAAACCATGATTTTCGTTTTTCACCCAACATACCACCAAGTCACAAAATCAAGCCAAAACACCAAAATCATTGAACTTGGCTATGCACCAACCATGCCAAGATCAATTCCTTTTGCTCTCAAACTTTTCCCACATAACTTTGGAGGAATTTGTGAGGATTGAGTACAGCCAGTTTTCCAAAACCATGATTTTCGTTTTTCACCCCACACACCACCAAGTGACAAAATCAAGCCAAAACACCAAAATATAACTTGGTTATGCACCAACCATGCAAATATCAATTCCTTTTGCTCCTAAACTTCTCCCACATCACTTTTGGAGGCATTTGTGAGGATTGAGTCCAGCCAGTTTTGCAAAACCATGATTTTCGTTTTCACCCAACACACCACCAAGTTACAAAATCAAGCCAAAACACCAAAATCATGGAACTTGTCTTTCCACCAACCTTGCCAAGATCAATTCCTTTTGCTCCCAAACTTCTCCCACGTCACTTTAGAGGCATTTGTGAGGATTGAGTCCATCCAGTTTTCCAAAACCATGATTTTCGTTTTTTACCCACCACACCACCAAGTCACAAAATCAAGCCAAAACACCAAAATCATTGAACTTGGCTATGCACCAACCAAGCCAAGATCAATCCCTTTTGCTCCCAAACTTCTCCCAACTCACTTTGGAGGCATTTGTGAGGATTGAGCCCAACCAGTTTTGCAAAACCATGATTTTCGTTTCACCCAACACACCACCAAATTACAAAATCAAGCCAAAACACCAAAATCATGGAACTTGTCTTTCCACCAACCTTGCCAAGATCAATTCCTTTTGGTCCCAAACTTCTCCCACATCACTTTGGAGGCATTTGTGAGGATTGAGTCCATCCAGTTTTCCAAATCCATGATTTTCGTTTTTCACCCACCACACCACCAAGTCAGAAAATCAAGCCAAAACACCAAAATCATTGAACTTGGCTATGTACCGTCCCGTATCAGGGCGTTGACTAAGTCAAGGTCAAAGTCAACGACTAGAGAGTCAAAGTCAACTCAAGGTGTCGCCCAGATGTAGAGACGCCAAGAGGAAGCGTCGCCAAGGCAGGACAAGGCGTCGCCAAGGCAAGGCGTCGCCTGGGTGGAGGCGTCGCCAAGGCAAGGCGTCGCCTGAGTAGAGGCGTCGCCCAACCAGGGCGTCGCCAGATCAAACAGTGTAAAAGCAAGGTAACCGCGGTGTGGTTCCCCGATACCCATGGGTAGAAAAGACCATGGAGGGAGCGACGTCGTGGGAAAGCCTCAGGACCCAATATCTCGGGAAAATGATAAAGAGAAGGAAAAGGTGGCTTCAAGGCCATAGTGATAGTACCAGTGAAGGGCAGCCTGACTCGTGAAGTACCCCTGCCGCCCCAGAGACGCCTTCGGGACAGATACAACCCAAGAGGAAGGTCACGCCCAGGATAACCGGGTGCAGGGTGCGAGAGGAAGGCAGATACGCTCTCAGAGTAAGTGGCTAGATACTTGGGGGCATGAGTTGGCACCCAAAAAGCCACCCCTAGCGCAGTAGCACTCCCAGGCAGCAGGACCCACACGTAGAAATGTCCCCAGATGGGCAGAAACGCCCCCAGATGGGGTCATGGCGTCGTGAGGCCCTCCACGTGTACGACAGCCATGCCAGAATGGAAACACCCTCTAGTCAGGTGCCAGGTAATTAAAGATATTCAATACAGTTTCCCTTTCGGGCATTCTGGTACTATTAGAGCTCCCAAGCGTTTCAAACGTCTTAAATGCGCTACGTTTCGTAATTAAGCGCTTTAAAGAGTGCGTTACGTTAGGGAGTAAAAGCGCTTTAAGGCGCTTTAAATGCTGGGCTGTTTAAATAGCGCTGAGAATGTCGGAAAAAGGGTTGGAACCTTTGGCAAACTTACGAGAAACGCTTTGGTTGCTTGCCCGTGCTTTAAGGTTACGTACAAGTGACTAGAGAATATTTTTGCCAAAAGGAGACAACACACACACAGATACACAGTTCTTTTACCACCTTCAGAGTGCCACACGCGGTGCTCAGATACGTGGGTGGACAGTTTTTTTTGGTGTTTCTTGCTGGCTGACTTGAGCGTCGGAGTGCAAACGGCCGCTAGGGCGCCTCTTTGTCCTCTTTTTTGCAGGAATTCACAGGCAATCAGTGGGAAGGAGTCCTTAGCTGACGGTTGAGGTCGCGCACGAAGACGTCCCGGTCAACCGGACGGAACAGGCTATGCACCAACCATGACAAGATCAATTCCTTTTGCTCCCATACTTCTCCCAACTAACTTTGGAGGCATTTGTGAGGATTGAGTCCAACCAGTTTTGCAAAACCATGATTTTCGTTTTTCACCCAACACACCACCAAGTTACAAAATCAAGCCAAAACACCAAAATCATGGAACTTGTCTTTGCACCGAACATCACAAGATCAAGTCACTTTGGAGGCATTTGTGAGGATTGAGTCCAGCCAGTTTTGCAAAACCACGGTTTTCGTTTTTCACCCCACACACCACCAAGTCACAAAATCAAGCCAAAACGCAAAAAATCAAGGAACTTGGCTATGCACCAACCATGCCAAGATCAATTCCTTTTGCTCCCAAACATCTCCCACATCACTTTGGAGGCATTTGTGAGGATTGAGTCCAGCCAGTTTTCGAAAACAATGATTTTCGTTTTTCACCCAACATACCTCCAAGTCACAAAATCAAGCCAAAACTCCAAAATCATGGAACTTGGCTATGCACCAAACATGCCAAGATCAATTCCTTTTGCTCCCAAACTTCTCCCACATCACTATGGAGGTATTTGTGAGGATTGAGTCCAGCCAATTTTTCAAAACCATGATTTTCGTTTTTCACCCAACACACCACCAAGTTACAAAATCAAGCCAAAACACCAAAATCATGGAAGTTGTCATTGCACCAAACATGACAAGATCAATTCCTTTTGCTCCCAAACTTCTCCCACATCACTTTGGAGGCATTTGTGAGGATTGAGTCCAGCCAGTTTTGCAAAGCCATGGTTTTCGTTTTTCACCCCACACACCACCAAGTCACAAAATCAAGCCAAAACGCAAAAGTCAAGGAACTTGGCTATGCACCAACCATGTCAAGATCAATTCCTTTTGCTCCAAAACATCTCCCACATCACTTTGGAGCCATTTGTGAGGATTGAGGCCAGCCAGTTTTCCAAAACCATGATTTTCGTTTTTCACCCAACACACCACCAAGTTACAAAATCAAGCCAAAACACCAAAATCATGGAAGTTGTCATTGCACCAAACATGACAAGATCAATTCCTTTTTCTCCCAATCTTCTCCCACATCACTTTGGAGGCATTTGTGAGGATTGAGTCCAGCCAGTTTTGCAAAACCACGGTTTTCGTTTTTCACCCCACACACCACCAAGTCACAAAATCAAGCCAAAACGCAAAAAATCAAGGAACTTGGCTATGCACCAACCATGCCAAGATCAATTCCTTTTGCTCCCAAACATCTCCCACATCACTTTGGAGGCATTTGTGAGGATTGAGTCCAGCCAGTTTTCGAAAACAATGATTTTCGTTTTTCACCCAACATACCTCCAAGTCACAAAATCAAGCCAAAACTCCAAAATCATGGAACTTGGCTATGCACCAAACATGCCAAGATCAATTCCTTTTGCTCCCAAACTTCTCCCACATCACTATGGAGGTATTTGTGAGGATTGAGTCCAGCCAATTTTTCAAAACCATGATTTTCGTTTTTCACCCAACACACCACCAAGTTACAAAATCAAGCCAAAACACCAAAATCATGGAAGTTGTCATTGCACCAAACATGACAAGATCAATTCCTTTTGCTCCCAAACTTCTCCCACATCACTTTGGAGGCATTTGTGAGGATTGAGTCCAGCCAGTTTTGCAAAGCCATGGTTTTCGTTTTTCACCCCACACACCACCAAGTCACAAAATCAAGCCAAAACGCAAAAGTCAAGGAACTTGGCTATGCACCAACCATGTCAAGATCAATTCCTTTTGCTCCAAAACATCTCCCACATCACTTTGGAGCCATTTGTGAGGATTGAGGCCAGCCAGTTTTCCAAAACCATGATTTTCGTTTTTCACCCAACACACCACCAAGTTACAAAATCAAGCCAAAACACCAAAATCATGGAAGTTGTCATTGCACCAAACATGACAAGATCAATTCCTTTTTCTCCCAATCTTCTCCCACATCACTTTGGAGGCATTTGTGAGGATTGAGTCCAGCCAGTTTTGCAAAACCACGGTTTTCGTTTTTCACCCCACACACCACCAAGTCACAAAATCAAGCCAAAACGCAAAAAATCAAGGAACTTGGCTATGCACCAACCATGCCAAGATCAATTCCTTTTGCTCCCAAACATCTCCCACATCACTTTGGAGGCATTTGTGAGGATTGAGTCCAGCCAGTTTTCGAAAACAATGATTTTCGTTTTTCACCCAACATACCTCCAAGTCACAAAATCAAGCCAAAACTCCAAAATCATGGAACTTGGCTATGCACCAAACATGCCAAGATCAATTCCTTTTGCTCCCAAACTTCTCCCACATCACTATGGAGGTATTTGTGAGGATTGAGTCCAGCCAATTTTTCAAAACCATGATTTTCGTTTTTCACCCAACACACCACCAAGTTACAAAATCAAGCCAAAACACCAAAATCATGGAAGTTGTCATTGCACCAAACATGACAAGATCAATTCCTTTTGCTCCCAAACTTCTCCCACATCACTTTGGAGGCATTTGTGAGGATTGAGTCCAGCCAGTTTTGCAAAGCCATGGTTTTCGTTTTTCACCCCACACACCACCAAGTCACAAAATCAAGCCAAAACGCAAAAGTCAAGGAACTTGGCTATGCACCAACCATGTCAAGATCAATTCCTTTTGCTCCAAAACATCTCCCACATCACTTTGGAGCCATTTGTGAGGATTGAGGCCAGCCAGTTTTCCAAAACCATGATTTTCGTTTTTCACCCAACACACCACCAAGTTACAAAATCAAGCCAAAACACCAAAATCATGGAAGTTGTCATTGCACCAAACATGACAAGATCAATTCCTTTTTCTCCCAATCTTCTCCCACATCACTTTGGAGGCATTTGTGAGGATTGAGTCCAGCCAGTTTTGCAAAACCACGGTTTTCGTTTTTCACCCCACACACCACCAAGTCACAAAATCAAGCCAAAACGCAAAAAATCAAGGAACTTGGCTATGCACCAACCATGCCAAGATCAATTCCTTTTGCTCCCAAACATCTCCCACATCACTTTGGAGGCATTTGTGAGGATTGAGTCCAGCCAGTTTTCGAAAACAATGATTTTCGTTTTTCACCCAACATACCTCCAAGTCACAAAATCAAGCCAAAACTCCAAAATCATGGAACTTGGCTATGCACCAAACATGCCAAGATCAATTCCTTTTGCTCCCAAACTTCTCCCACATCACTATGGAGGTATTTGTGAGGATTGAGTCCAGCCAATTTTTCAAAACCATGATTTTCGTTTTTCACCCAACACACCACCAAGTTACAAAATCAAGCCAAAACACCAAAATCATGGAAGTTGTCATTGCACCAAACATGACAAGATCAATTCCTTTTGCTCCCAAACTTCTCCCACATCACTTTGGAGGCATTTGTGAGGATTGAGTCCAGCCAGTTTTGCAAAGCCATGGTTTTCGTTTTTCACCCCACACACCACCAAGTCACAAAATCAAGCCAAAACGCAAAAGTCAAGGAACTTGGCTATGCACCAACCATGTCAAGATCAATTCCTTTTGCTCCAAAACATCTCCCACATCACTTTGGAGCCATTTGTGAGGATTGAGGCCAGCCAGTTTTCCAAAACCATGATTTTCTTTTTTCACCCAACACAACAGCAAGCCACAAAATCAAGCCAAAATCATGGAACTTGGCTTTGCACCAACCACGACAAGATCAATTCCTTTTTCTCCCAATCTTCTCCCACATCACTTTGGAGGCATTTGTGAGGATTGAGTCAAGCCAGTTTTCCAAAACCATGATTTTCGTTTTTCACCCAACACACCACTAAGTCATAAAATCAAGCCAAAACACCAAAACCATGGAACTTGGCTATGCACAAACCATGCCAAGATCAATTCGTTTTGCTCTCAAACTTTTCCCACATCACTTTGGAGGCATTTGTGAGGATTGAGTTATCCAGTTTTGCAAAAGCATGATTTTCGTGTTTCACCCAACACAACACCAAGTTTTAAAATCAAGCCAAAACACCAAAATCATGGAACTTGACTTTGCATCAACCATGCCAAGATCAATTCCTTTTGCTCCCAAACTTCGCCCACATCACTTTGGAGGCATTTGTGAGAATTGAGTTCAGCCAGTTTTGCAAAACCATGATTTTCGTTTTTCACCCCACACACCACCAAGTCAGAAAATCAAGCCTAAACACCAAAATCATGGAACTTGGCTATGCACCCACCATGCCAAGATCAAATCCTTTTGCTCCCAAAGTTCTCCCACATCACTTTAGAGGCATTTGTGAGGATTGAGTTATCCAGTTTTGCAAAAGCATGATTTTCGTTTTTCACCCAACACAACACCAAGTTTCAAAATCAAGCCAAAACACCAAAATCATGGAACTTGGCTTTACACCAACCATGCCTAGATCAATTCCTTTTGCTCCCAAACATCTCGCACATCACTTTGGAGGTATTTGTGAGGATTGAGTCCAGACAGTTTTCCAAAACCATATTTTTCATTTTTCACCCAACACACCACCAAGTCACCAAATCAACCCAAAACACCAAAATCATGGAACTTGGCTATGCACCAACCATGCCAAGATCAATTCCTTTTGCTCTCAAACTTTTCCCACATGACTTTGGAGGCATTTGTGAGGATTTAGTCAGCCAATTTTCCAAAACCATGATTTTCGTTTTTCACCCAACACACCACCAAGTCACAAAATCAAACCAAAACACCAAAATCATGAAACTTGGCTTTGCACCAACCATGCCAAGATTAATTCTTTTTGCTCCCAAACTTCTCCCACATCAGTTTGGAGGCATTTGTGAGGATTGAGTCCAGCCAATTTTTCAAAACCATGATTTTCGTTTTTCACCCAACACACCACCAAGTCACAAAATCAAGCCAACACACCACCAAGTCACAAAATCAAGCCAACACACCAAAACCATGGAACTTGGCTTTGTACCAACCATGCCAAGATCAATTATTTTTGCTCCCAAACTTCTCCCACATAATTTTTGAGGAATTTGTGAGGATTGAGTCCAGCCAGTTTTCCAAAACAACGATTTTCGTTTTGCACCCAACACACCACCAAGTCACAAAACCAAGCCAAAACACCAAAATCTTGGAACTTCGCTTTGCACCAACCATGCTAAGATCAATTCCTTTTGCTCCCAAAATTCTACCACATCACTTTGGAGGCATTTGTGAGGATTGAGT